>NW_024387394.1:309354-445362 GCF_900408965.1 Simochromis diagramma
TGGTATCCCCACGGTCTTGCTCTTGCCCATTTGTCACTATACTACAAAATGTATCATCATTCAATAAATTATTATTTAGCTTCCAAAAACCACGTAGTTTACTTTGACTTTGTTTATTGCCAACTAAGTGAATTGTGATCAATTTGTGATCAGTTAATGGAGCAAAATCATGAGAAGATTCTGAAACAAAATGTAAACATGAAGAAGATATTAACCACAAATCAATTCTGGATTGTAGAGATCTATTTGCATTGCTCCAGGTAAACTATTTTGTATCAGAGTTGAAGAATCTCCATACGTCTATATCTGCAAGTTGTTCACAGAAAAACGCAGTGCTTTTAAATTTTGAGTGTTGAGATGTTCTTATTGGTACTCTATCTATAAGATCATCTGGAGCATCATTATAATCTCCTCCAAGAATCATGTGGGCTCCCTTATATTTTGATTTAAAAAAAAAAAAATCAAGTTTCTCAGATAATTGTATGCACATAGATTTGGCCTGAGTTGTGTTATTATGACTGTATAAATTAAAGACTATAAAGGTGTTGTCCAATTTGAAAACCAGAATAATCCATCTGCCTTCATCTGAAGACAATGATTCAATAATATTACCTTTAAAGTTGTTAAGGAGAATGGCTACGCCTGCCGAATGTTGAGAGGCGTGGCAAAAATAACACTGATCACCCCACTGTGCTTTCCAGAATTTTACATCATTATCACTTGAATGAGTTTCTTGTAGAAAAATCAAATCAGCATTTTTCCGTCTACAGAAAATGAAAATTGACTTTCTTTTGGTACTGTCACAAATACCTCAAACATTAAGGGATAGTATTTTTAAGGAACTGAAATGTAAGTCTGTCATAAGAGAAAAAGGGAATGAATAAAGTGAACTGGATGTCTGTTAAATTAACTAGAAACTTATAAGGTGCTAAGGTATAAACACCTGAAGAAGATACTCTCAAAAGGGAACACTAAGTGTTGAGTACCTAAGTAAAAGTCTTCAGACTCTGTTTGTTTTTCTATTCCCCGACGAAGTGACCCAAATGCTTAAGCAAATTAACATTTATACAGCAATAAATGTAGTAACTATTCACACTGTAAAACATAAGCAAGTCCAAACATAACCATAATAATGTTTGCCAAATATTGGTACGACTAACTTGGAGGTATGAAAGTTTTATAGAAAATTTAAAGAGGATATTATTGGTTGTAAACATATTACCTAATGAACCTATGGTATTTCAAGCAAAAACAAAACAACAAAACAATATATAAGTGCCTCAAAATTATTAAATATTGAACAGTAACATTGAGAGCCTGAGGTAGTTGAAATACCTGTTAATGTTAGGTAACTTAAAGCATTTCAGTCATCTTGCTGATCTTTTAATAACCTCTTATTTATGCAGTGTGTCTTACACCATCAATGATGGCCACAGGACCATTGGTCTTGTTTCCCTCGTCACGGGCTTGTTTGACAGTTGGCCACAGTTTATTTCTGCACTGTCTCTCCATGTAGGTGAGATCTTCAGCCAACCTGAGATTCTTCTTCTTCTTCATCACATCAGAGTTGAGGGAAGCTCTCCACTGTTACATTCTTAGTCTAGGCGAGTATTGAACGCAACAAGAAGTTGGCCCACTCCCGCTCCACCAAAGCAAGAACACAAACAACAATATCTTTTTAAAGTGCTAAGCAGCCATTGATTTGCTTCAGCAGTGAGCAGTGCCAAAAATAACAAACAAAACTCCCTAATGGTCCCTATGCTTTCCTATACAAATGAAAACCAAACAAAAGACAATTCACTTACCTAACTTTCTAAATAAAAACAGGAGAAAACTCAATCAACAAAAATGGCTTCTCACACCCACTAGGCTGCTGCAGTGAAGAATATATACAAGGTGAACAAAATACACGATTGCTAAACTAAAACAAAACTATTTACAGCTATTTACAAAATGGAGGTACTAACCACACACACACACACACACACACACACACACACACACACACACACACACACACACACTTGCAAATTAATTTGGCAAAGACACTCTACAGAGCAACAAATCAAAAACACAGGTTCTTTGTTGGATGGTGGAGGTTAGGAGAGAGGGGGCCAGGTGGCTGTCATCCGGCAGTTAAGTACTGGAGGTGATTAGCCAATTATCCAATCCAAGGACAGGAAGAAACTCCACCCAACTACTCAGCAGGCACGCCTAGGTGTCCACCTCCTAAGAGAGAGGGGAAAAAACCCACAGCCATCCTCTGGTGGGAGGAGTCACACATAAAACAAACACTGCCAACATTAGATCATAACACCACACTTTGTGTCGGAAGGTGCGCATCTCTTGTTCGACCAACTCTGTGAAGAGCATCTATCATGAACTCGAATTTGTTTTTTTCCTCTGGGATGATCAGGGCGATTATATCCATCACCTCTTTTCTTATATCTTCGTTACTATGCTCTGGGAGATTCAGCAAACGCAGGTTCCACCGCCGACTATATCTCTCCGTCTCCTCTTGTTTCTCTTGAAGTGCAGCAATGCGATCTTTCAGCTTCTTCACAGTAACCTCTGTCTCTTTGCTCTGTATTTCAAGACCTTTCACGTGATCCTGCATGGCAATAATCTCTGCCGTGTTTTTGTTCACCATTTGTTCGAATTTGGAGAATCTGTCATTCAGCCCATTAATAGTTTTCAAGATTTCGGCATTGGATACAGCTTCCTCTCTCCCCTCATGCGCTTCGTTGCGGCTCTTCTTTGGATTGATTGATTGATTGATTGATTGATTGATTGATAATACTTTATTCATCCCGAGGGAAATTGGATTAAGGCTGCCAGCCGTGCCGGCGCCATCTTACCCTTCCGACCATACATACATTACACAAAACATCACATGGGGAAGACAGGTCAGAGAGGTATAACAATGGAAAATGCACCACATGAGGAAAGATAAGGAGAAAAAAATAACTCCCCCTAGACTGAGCTCCAACAGGGAGATCAGTTTGAGAACAGAAAAAAAAAACACCTCTGCACAAAGCACATGAAAAAACTCTTAATACACCAAAGAAACACATGACAAGCAGCAGGGGTGGGTAAAGGGTGAGAGACAGCTGATGTAGACAGTACATCCGGGCCTGCAGCCTGTGCGCTGGTCTCCTTGATCCAAAGTCAGCATCGGAAGGGAATAAGCGTCGAAGGCGTTTGGAAAGGGAGGGGGGATGAGTGTGTGCATATCAGTGTATATGTATGTGTGTGCGTGTCCAGAGTTCAGCTGAGACAGTGTCTTTCGCCCTGCTAGGCTAAGTAAACAGTCTTCCAGCCAACCCAGGTGGCCTTGCATGAATGGGAAGGAACAGACTAAACACAGTCATTATCAGGGTGTTTTGTTCGGCTCCAGCCTTGAGACCGCAGCTGGCGCCGAAAGGGTATCCGCATGAAGTGATGGTGCTTTTTACTTTAGTGCGAACAGCTCATATGAATTTCAAAGCAGTTCTACAGTCCAACACTGGTCTCTCAATCTCCCGTTGGAGAGCCGCGAGCTTCGCCATACTTGCGTTCTGTGATGTTGTCATTTCTTGTGCTCAAGGAGCCGATTCTGAGAACTCACGGCAGTGTGCCTCCCAAAGATGTCATCCAATTTGCGCCCAGAGATGTTATTCCGAGCTAGCCCTTCCAAGATGTATCCAGTCTGCAGTCAGAGATCTTATTCTGAGTATTCACAGCAGCCGTAGCCTCTCCAAGATCTTATCTGTGCTGCACTCAACGAGCCCATTTTGAGAAACTCATGCCTCTCCCATCGTTCCAATCCCAGCGGGCAGCCTTGTGGGGGTTTGAACAGCCGGTTCCGCTTTCTTAATTCTTTGATAAGTCAGGGCCAAGCCAGCTCTGATCAGCCAGAACCCTGTTACCATGGTTCAGAATAGGTAGATATCTTCAGCACTCAGGCTCACCCAACCCAAACTTCTTGTTGAGAAAGGGGTGTCAATTGCATTTAGGGACCAGTTGATCCAATCCATAATTCCTCTTTTAGGTTTTAGAGAACAGACTGTGAGAGAGTGTTCCAGGGAAAAGTAATACAAAAAACACGAGACAAGACAAGGACACAAGAGGCTAAGCAGGGAAGCTAAGGGAGAGGAGGAGGAGGAGGAGAAAAGTGCGACTGCCTTCGTCAAGAGCAAGAGCAGAAAAAAAAAAAAAAGAGGGGTCTGTTAAGAGGGGTCTGAGGGAGAGGTTAGCATAAGCCTGCAAAGGTTTTTATCTGTCTCCAAGTCCATTATCAGTCCTTCCTTTCTTCTTGCCTCTTTTTTGGCCATTTTGCAAGCTTATCCCATGGCTATTAGCTAAATGTTTCTATACAAGCTAACACTTCACCGTGTTGGAATTCGGCAGGGAAAAAAAAGAAACTGAGTTCGGCCTGATTTTATGTTATAAAGATGTCCTGTACGTGCGCAAAACACAAGTGCAATGAGTCACTTCTAATAATCTGAATCCGTTTAGATCATTTAAAAAGTTAGGTACTCATCAGAAATTCACGAGCTTACAGAGAAGTGTCCACACAGGTCGCCATCTTGGCTCCTCCCGCAACTGATATAAGATGCCGTAAGCTGAACACAGCTTCAACCGTCTGTTTGTTGAAAAATAGTAACGGACTGCATTTTCTTGTTAGTAACTTTAACGGCGTTGTAACAATAGGAATAGTAATTAGTTAGATTACTCGTTACTGAACAAAGTAACGCCGTTTGTAACGTCGTTAATTGTAATGCAGTTATTCCCATCACTGATTATTAGAGAGGCACTGGGTTTTTACATTCGTATTGATCCGTATTTGATCTGTTGATTATCATCACAATAATCGGCCTGTCTGGATCCATTTTCATTCACTTGTGATGAAAATGGACCAAAACAGAATAACTGACACACCACACTAACGATACTACGAGGTGACGTTATAATACACTAAAACAATCATAAAATGTTGTATTATTACTATTGTTATTAATACATTTTGTTCTTATTAAACTGGACTTCTGGCTACTGTTACAACCAAATTTCCCCTTATGAGACAATTAAAAGATTATTCTATTCTATTCTATTCTACTCACATATGTATACATATACACTGTTTTTTATTTTATTCTATTTATTTAATTATTTATTTATTTTCCGCCTTCGTTGTATATTGGTTTCTCTTCTTCTTACTTTAGCACCTTTGTGGTTCAGCTACCCAATTTCGCTGTGCAAGAAACTGCACAATGACAATAAAAAGCTCTAAGTCTCTATTCTAAAAACAAACACCGGAAAAAACAACATTGGCCACGCCCCCCATTCTGGTCATTTCCAGTTCCAGGTTCTTCCTGCTCCAGCATCGAGCAGAGGGAGGAAAGATGGCGGCGACCGAGGCTGACAGAGATCCGTCCGCTCTATGCTCGGAGTTCCTGGATTTCTCCGCCAAAGACACCGCGTCGGTAAGCGGCTCCAGGAGCCTTGAGCCCCGCGGACGCTGCGCAGCGTGTCCCGGTGTGTGGCCGAGCTCCGGCCGCTGCTGTCCGCGCGGGTCAGCGATCCGTGGTTGTTTTCATGCTAATGCTAATGGTAACCCTAAAGCGCTACAACTGTGTGTTCACGCCTGTTAGTAACGCTGATTAAGCTGTTAACCCTTTAATGAGACGGTCCTGAGCGCCTGTTTAACGTCAGAATCACCTGACCTGAGTACACACAGGTGAACTTACCTGTGCAATTGTGAGAGAACAGCTGGAGCAGGTGAGCATCTCGGGTGTGTTTGACAGCTGATGGATAGATAGGTAGATGAGGTTCAGGTAACGGGGTGGAACAGGTCCTGGGAACGCTTAGACCGCTGCACAGGTACGTCTCACCTTTAAGTATGTTTCTTTTTCCTACCTACAGCAGGTTGTTTACCTGATTGATCAGGCCTTACAAAGTGTACCCTGACAAATTCTCCTGATGGAGGATCGTTACCTTTACCGCTGATTCTGAGACTCACCTTTATTTTGTCC
This sequence comes from Simochromis diagramma, assembly GCF_900408965.1. Taxonomy (NCBI): domain Eukaryota; kingdom Metazoa; phylum Chordata; class Actinopteri; order Cichliformes; family Cichlidae; genus Simochromis; species Simochromis diagramma. The sequence continues at coordinate 315,369 of NW_024387394.1, forward strand.
TGCTGGCTGAACATAGTTGTGCCGCTCTATAAGAACACTACACCTGTGTGTACCTGCTGACCTCATCAACCCAGCAGGTAGTGTAATCACCAGGTGGGCTAAAACTTCGCAGAGGCTGGAGCGGAAATACAAATTTTAATCTAATGAAACACTCAGAAGATCATCAGGTTCTCTGATCGATCAGGCTGCTCACACAGCTCTCAGGACACGGACAGTTTCCAGTCTGACGCAGCAAAGTGTTTGAAACGCGCGCACCTACACACACACACAGCCTCACTGCTGCTCTGTCAGCAGCAGCTGTGTTACAGTCAGTCTGAGTTTAACTCTTCATGTTACTCTAATATTTCAGTCTTAGGCTCTGTTCACACTGCAGGCGAAGGTGCATCAAATACAGCTTTTTTGAGCCTCTGCGACCCATATCCGATCATGGTGTGACAGTGTGAACGGCACAAATCCAATATTTTCAAATCCGATCTGGGTCACTTTCGTATGTGGTACTGAATCCGATACATATCCGATGTTTTAGAAAGCGACTGCTGTTTGAATGGTCATGTTGCATTAAATCGGTCTTTTACGTCACTGACACAAGACAGACGCCAATTATCAGCGCCGGAGAAGACATCGTTAACGCTTCCTGGCCATCCGGTGAAACTGTTGGGAAGACAACGTTGGAGAAACGTGAACATTTTCTTTGTACTGTATAATCTGCAGATTCTGACAGAAATCTGCAGCTATCCTTTGAAGCACCGCTCCTCTAAAACAGCAATAAGGATCATTATTAGGCCAAATGTAGATAACAAAATAACTTTATAACTTAAAGCAAAATTGGGAAACGTAAAGTCCGAAACAGTCAAACAATACTGTTTGCTCTGGGTCTAAACAGAGCACGTTGTGTGTGACGTCTTCTTTTGCGCATGCGGGCCGCTTTGAGGGTTCACACTAGAGCGCGTTTGCTGTCACATTTTTATTTGTAGTGTGAACAAGCAGACAAAAAAAATCGGATTTGATCAAAAAATCGGAATTGAGCATTAAGACCTGCAGTGTGAACGTAGCCTTAGTTTCTAAAGTCAGCTGTTTTGCTGTCACTACACTTGCATCCAGGTTTGATTGGTTCAATGCTGAGAGCCCCGCCCCTTTCATATGAACACATAAAGCACTTTGAGTAGAAAAGCACTATGTAAGAACCAGTCCATTTACCATTTACCAAACTAGTCACAATCGTTGACGGCTAATTCAATAGTCAACGCGTCGTTTGAATCTTTGTAAAATCCTGAAAGACGCAGGCATAAGTAGGTTTTAAGAGTGTAATAACGAACTGAAACAGAAGAAGTCCAAATTCAAAGACTGCTCCAAATGCGTCCTCCTTTTCCCCAGGATTCATAGCGCGGCTCAGCCAATTCAAGTTTCCAACAATGGCGGCCGCTGCTTAGCTTTAATAGTACACTTATTACTCTTTCTGGGTCACAAAATAAACTTTTAACTCCTGGCACATCATTTTCAGATCACCACAGTCTTTCGCTACTTAGGTTAAACATGATATATAAGTCACTTAGATAACCTAAAAATGTTATTGTTTGGCTTTTTTCAGTGTTTTGTTTGTTTGTGAGTAAATCGGGTTGCCTGAGATTAAAGTTATTAGATTAGATAAAATAAAACTTTATTAATCCATCGAGTGGGTTCCTCCTTTGTTTTCAGACAGCTGAATAAACGTCAAACGGAAAACTGATTAAACAGTAGTGTGAGATGGCCGAGAGTTTACTCCAGTGTCCTGTTATATTTTAGACAGCAAGGAGCAGACGGCCGAGTTTATTAAACTCCACCGAGAATCTGGAAATTTTATTAGAAGTTTAATAAACTATCATCTGCTCTTTATTGTTAGTTAGCACCTTAAACACTTCACGCTGTCAGCTAATGAAAGTTATATAAGAGCAGATGCATGCTGGTTGTAATCAGCTGTACAATTTATGTCTAATGGATGCATGATCTGACTAGTCGACTATCAAAATAATCGTTTGTGGCAGCCCTAATGTCAGCGTTTACTGGTTGTTCGCTGGTTTGCAGCTCAGTGTTTACTGGTTGTTCGCTGGTCTGTATGTCAGTGTTTACTGGTTGTTTGCTGGTTTGTAGCTCAGTGTTTACTGGTTGTTCGCTGGTTTGCAGCTCAGTGTTTACTGGTTGTTCGCTGGTTTGCAGCTCAGTGTTTACTGGTTGTTCGCTGGTTTGTAGCTCAGTGTTTACTGTTTGTCGCTGGTTTGCAGCTCAGTGTTTACTGGTTGTTCGCTGGTTTGCAGCTCAGTGTTTACTGGTTGTTCGCTGGTCTGTATGTCAGTGTTTACTGGTTGTTTGCTGGTTTGTAGCTCAGTGTTTACTGGTTGTTCGCTGGTTTGTAGCTAAGTCTTTACTGGTTGTTCGCTGGTTTGTACAGGCAGTGCAGAATTATTAGGCAAGTTGTATTTGTGAGGAATAATTTTATTATTGAACAACAACCATGTTCTCAATGAACCCAAAAAACTCATTAATATCAAAGCTGAATGTTTTTGGAAGTAGTTTTTAGTTTGTTTTTAGTTTTAGCTATTTTAGGGGGATATCTGTGTGTGCAGGTGACTATTACTGTGCATAATTATTAGGCAACTTAACAAAAAACAAATATATACCCATTTCAATTATTTATTTTTACCAGTGAAACCAATATAACATCTCCACATTCACAAATATACATTTGTAACATTCAAAAACAAAACAAAAACAAATCAGCGACCAATATAGCCACCTTTCTTTGCAAGGACACTCAAAAGCCTGCCATCCATGGATTCTGTCAGTGTTTTGATCTGTTCACCATCAACATTGCGTGCAGCAGCAACCACAGCCTCCCAGACGCTGTTCAGAGAGGTGTACTGTTTTCCCTCCTTGTAAATCTCACATTTGATGATGGACCACAGGTTCTCAATGGGGTTCAGATCAGGTGAACAAGGTGGCCATGTCATTAGTTTTTCTTCTTTTATACCCTTTCTTGCCAGCCACGCTGTGGAGTACTTGGACGCGTGTGATGGAGCATTGTCCTGCATGAAAATCATGTTTTTCTTGAAGGATGCAGACTTCTTCCTGTACCACTGCTTGAAGAAGGTGTCTTCCAGAAACTGGCAGTAGGACTGGGAGTTGAGCTTGACTCCATCCTCAACCCGAAAAGGCCCCACAAGCTCATCTTTGATGATACCAGCCCAAACCAGTACTCCACCTCCACCTTGCTGGCGTCTGAGTCGGACTGGAGCTCTCTGCCCTTTACCAATCCAGCCACGGGCCCATCCATCTGGCCCATCAAGACTCACTCTCATTTCATCAGTCCATAAAACCTTAGAAAAACCAGTCCTGAGATATTTCTTGGCCCAGTCTTGACGTTTCAGCTTGTGTGTCTTGTTCAGTGGTGGTCGTCTTTCAGCCTTTCTTACCTTGGCCATGTCTCTGAGTATTGCACACCTTGTGCTTTTGGGCACTCCAGTGATGTTGCAGCTCTGAAATATGGCCAAACTGGTGGCAAGTGGCATCTTGGCAGCTGCACGCTTGACTTTTCTCAGTTCATGGGCAGTTATTTTGCGCCTTGGTTTTTCCACACGCTTCTTGCGACCCTGTTGACTATTTTGAATGAAACGCTTGATTGTTCGATGATCACGCTTCAGAAGCTTTGCAATTTTGAGACTGCTGCATCCCTCTGCAAGATATCTCACTATTTTTGACTTTTCTGAGCCTGTCAAGTCCTTCTTTTGACCCATTTTGCCAAAGGAAAGGAAGTTGCCTAATAATTATGCACACCTGATATAGGGTGTTGATGTCATTAGACCACACCCCTTCTCATTACAGAGATGCACATCACCTAATATGCTTAATTGGTAGTAGGCTTTTGAGCCTATACAGCTTGGAGTAAGACAACATGCATGGAGAGGATGATGTGGACAAAATACTCATTTGCCTGATAATTCTGCACTCCCTGTATGTCAGCGTTTACTGGTCGTTAGATGGTTTTTAGCTCAGTGTTTACTGGTTGTTCGCTGGTTTGTAGGTCTGTGTCGGCCTTTTGTCGGTATGCTGTCCCCTGGTATCCAGGTCAGTGTGTTATTCTGACTGAGTGGCTCTGACAGTCTGAGCTGATTATCAGTGACCTGCAGCTCCTATTTCCTGTCAGCGAGCAGAACCACCGATCTCCATCTGTCACTCCTTTTTTTTGTTACTTGTATTACATTTAAGCAACACTTCAAAAACGTTCACCATTACTCACCTGTCAGTGCACGCCACAGTGCCACAATTTGTAATTGTTGCACACAGGTGTGAATTTGTACACACCTGTGTGCTGCAGGTGTCTGTGGTGAACAATGAGTTCGAGTTTTTTAAAGAATGACTGAAGCTGATGTTTTTTCGTGCTTTGTTTGCCAGAGCACTCACAGTCGTACTGTTTAACCACTGTTCATTAAAGCATGTGTGAGCCGTCACTGATCTCCACCTCTTCCTCCATCTCAGCGGTGGCTCGCAGCTGCCGACCTGCAGCAGGAAGTGTGCCGTCACCTGGCCATATACGTACCCAGAATCTTTTGCTTGGGGCTGAGCGGCAGTGACAGAGAGGAGCAGAGGGAGGAGCTCGCTTGTCAGCTCCTCCTCCTTGCACCACTGGAGTGGCTCCTTCTGGGGGAGGAGCCAGCGGCTGGCCTGGCGCTGCTGCAGGAGAACAACCAACCATCAGCGCTTTGCGGGCACGTGTTTAAGGTGGGAGAGCCCACCTACTCCTGCAGGTAGGAGACGCACGTCCACAGGTGACACATGCAACACAGGTGACTCATTTTAAGTGATGATCTGTGTGCGTGTGTGTGTGCAGGGAATGTGCGGCCGACCCGACATGTGTCCTCTGCATGAAGTGTTTCTTGGGCAGCGTTCATAAAGAGCATCGATACAGGGTAAGCGCGCACACACACACACACACACACACACACACACACACACACACACACACACACACACACACACACAGAGTTTGGTCATCATGGGTATATGGTGTCCTCTGTTATTCAGTGGACATCACAGTCTGTGTGTTGGAAGACAGCGTTTAAGGTTTTTAAGAAGTTACTGATATTTACAAAGTTTTAAAAGGATAAAATAGTTAAAGAGGTTTAAAATAAAGGAGGAGGTCAGTTTAAGAGAACACGCCGAGCAATAATCCAGTAACTCAGGTGTTCTTGCTCAAGTGCTGCAGATGGAACAGAGAAGAGGAGGAAGACCATCTCGGACTTGATCATCATCAGCTGGATGTGTCTGACCTCAGATCTACAGAAAATAAACTGCTTAAATAAGTGAAAGGGACACTTTAAAAGAAACAAACGTCAGATCTCAGATGTAAAACAAAATCCTTATCCTGGATAGCTGTATTGATATTACCTGGGTAATGTGTTGGGAAAGAAAAGAAGCCACATCGTTTGATAGACAGAAAAATGACCAACCTTCCCAATATGCCCGATGGGGATTTTTCGTTTTTATGGGCCAATGTTTTTTTGTTTTTGTTTTGTTTGGTTTGTTTTGTTTTTTTTTTGGTTCGTTTTTGTAACGGTATAAACAATGAAAGGGGGTGGATTGGCCAACTGGTCATGATCGACTCTGGGCTGGACCAATTACAGCCGAGGAGGTCGGCTGCGCCCTCCCTCTGAAAGCAGTCTTATTATTATTATTATTATTATTATTATTATTATTATTTATTTTATTTTATTTTTTTTATTTATTTATTTATCTTTTTTTTTCCCCCGCCTGTCCCATTTGGTTCTTTAGCCGTCAGAATTGTTGTCTGAGGACCAACAAGGATACCCAATGGATTTACTTTGCCAAATGGATCATCGTGGCATTGCTGTATTGGTCCATTTGATCGACTTTTGTTTTTATTATTTATTTTATTTTATTTTCAGTTGTTACAGACGGGACAGACATGAGTGAGGGATAGGAAAGGGAGAGAGAAAGATGAAGGAAAAGAAAAACAGAAGGGGAGAGGGACAGTGAGAAAGGGAAAAAAAATCTCCTGGATCACCTGTTGAGAATAGAAAACAAGCAAAAAAAACCCCAAAGGAACATACTAAACACAACACCATCGCATTAATCTAGCTAAGTGTAAACAGCAGTAAATACTAAATATTGAATGTTGTTGTGCAGCACGCAGGACAGACAGCGCACAATGTGCTTTGAAGTAGCAGCCAAGTAAGGTGTGATTTAAGTCTACGAGCAGTGAACACCCGTGTGCACACCTGTGTGGATCAGCGCGCTTGTATTCAAATGGTTTCCACGTGTAATGGTCTGCAAGAGGATGTAGCGAGCCATAGCCCCAGTCTTATTACCGACAAACAGAAGCCAATATTACTGAGGTTAAAAGGAAGCGATTTGTCCTGGACTTCAGCTAGAATGAAACAAAGACACAAAGCTGGACTTATTCCTCCCACTCCTGTTGCTACTTCAGTCATGAAACTGATCAAATTGGCTTTGCTGTTGCAAGTCCCCTCTCTCTTGTTTCTTTATTGCCCATAAAGCATAAAGATTTTGACTCAGTCTGCACTCCAGATGGGTTAATTGTTAATCGCGTTAGTCGTGATGACTGTGCATTAATGCTGACAGCACTAAAAAAAAATATAAAGTCGGGATGAAAGAGGTAAATTTGGGATGAAAGAGGTAAACCTAAGAATGTAACCAAAGCGGTGTGCCACTTGTGCAGACGTAAAGTGCGAGCAGAGTACTCAAACACGACTAACTTGTATGAGCATGTCCGTGTCCACCGTCCGGCTGAGTATGCGGCTATCACCAGCTTCTGCAGCTCCATCATTTGGGCATACTCTGAGGAGGGGGCATTTGCTCTCAGATGAAAGAGGGTGCTGTTAAAACAGCGCTATTAATTTTTATTTTCCTGTAATACCTGGTGGGCCGGTCTCTAGTCAAAAATGCCTGGGCTGATTTTTTTGTCCCAGTCCAGCCCTGCCTTGCGGACAGCTGAATTCAAAGAAACCCCCAAAAATCTAAATGAAAAAAATGATCCTAGGCTAGTCCATTTTGCTGAAATTTAATTGGAGCAACTAAAAATGATACTCAGTTATTTGTAGGTCTGATTCTGACTGTTTGGTTTAAGACAATCAGACCACCAGCAGGTGTGCTGGTGGTCTGATTGTAGCTCTGGCAGCTCTCATCCTGTTCGTCCCTAAAGAAATGAGCAGAGACCTTATCGTGTGTGTGTGTGTGTGTGTGTGTGTGTGTGTGTGTGTGTGAGTAGATGACAACGTCCGGAGGAGGTGGTTTCTGTGACTGTGGAGACTCTGAAGCCTGGAAGACCGGCCCTTACTGCCAGAAACACACACCGGGAGATGGCAACCAGGACACCGAAGAGGTCAGACTGATGTCTCTCTGTGACTCTCTATTCAATTTTATTTATATAGCGCCAAATCACAACAACAGTCACCTCAAGGTGCTTTATATTGTAAGGTAGACCCTACAATAATACATTCAGAGAAAAACCCAACAATCATATGACCCCCTATGAGCAAGCACTTTGGCGACAGTGGGTCCAGCCTGGAAGTAATAAATGCATGAACTAGTTTTTCAGCGTCACTCTGAGACAGGATATTTCTAACTTTAGAGATGTTGCACAAATGGAAGAAAGCAGTCTTACATATTTGTTTAATATGTGCGTTGAAGGACATGTCCTGGTCAAAAATGACTCCAAGGTTCCTCACAGTGTTACTGGAGGCCAAGGTAATGCCATCCAGAGTAAGAATCTGCTTAGATACCATATTTCTAAGCTTTTCAGGGCCGAGTACAATAACCTCAGTTTGATCTGAATTAAGAAGCAGAAAGTTAGCAGCCATCCAGGTCTTTATGTCTTTAAGACATTCCTGCAGTTTAACTCATTGGTGTGTGTTATCTGGCTTCATGGACAGATAGAGCTGGGTGTCATCAGCATAGCAGTGTAAATGTATGCTATGTCTTCTAATGATGCTGCCTAAGGGTAAGCATGTATAATGTAAACAGAATTGGTCCTAGCAGTGAACCCTGTGGAACTCCATAATTAACCTCAGTGTGTGAAGAGGACTCTCCATTTACATGCACAAACTGGAGTCTATTAGATAGATATGATACAAACCACTGCAGTGCAGTACCTGTAATACCTACAGCATGTTCTAATCGCTCTAATAGGATATTATGGTCGACAGTATCGAATGCTGCACTGAGGTCTAGCAGGACAAGCACAGAGATGAGTCCACTGTCAGAGGCCATAAGAAGATCATTTGTAACTAGGGCTGTGCGATATGACTAAAATCTCATATCCTGATATAAGACATCTATCGTCCGATAACGATATAAATCACAAAAATGTAACATTTTCTGTAAATTCTGTGAATCTCGGGCAGCTCGTCTTGCGGGAAGTGTTTCCAGCTGGGCGTCGTGTAGCTGGAGTCGAGTGTTTTAACCGATGCATGAAACGATACATTTTTAGACATAAGTTGTAACGGCCGCCGTTTTCTTTGTGAGTATTTATTACACGGCGTGCTGCGGGGAAAAGCCTGTTCTAACATTTGAGTCTAAGGTTTAATTTTAGCACCTGGCGGCTCTTTTTTTTAAAATTCTCATCCGTAAACAATCTGCTCTTTCACGTGATTCAGTTTATTTTGAAAAGTCTCAACAGGATCTTGAGCTTTATTGTGAAAGGTTTATGTGGAACATAAACAAACGGACACGCGATACTGTTACTGTCGTTGTTGTTAACCACAACGCATAAAAACAGGCGCTTGTCCGTCCGTAGTGTGGTTATATAAAATATAAGAGAAAGAGAGAACTTTAAGAAATTAATATAGCCGCTACAGTGACCATCAAAATGGTGAAAAAATATTGCCGTAAGCAGTTTATTTTGCGACACCACGAAACAAATGATAGCGTAAAATGAAACGATAGACGTTTTTATATCGTCATCCGATGTATATCGTTATATCGAACAGCCCTATTTGTAACCTTCACTAAAGCTGTTTCTGTGCTGTGCTGAGCTCTGAAACCTGACTGAAACTCTTCAAATAAACCTCTGCAGATGATCTGTTAGCTGTTTGACAACTACTCTTTCAAGGATGTTTGATATGAAAGGAAGGTTGGAGATTGGCCTATAATTAGCTAAGACTGCTGGGTCTAGAGATGCTTTTTGAGTAAAGATTTAACTACAGCCAGCTTGAAGGCCTGTGGTACATAGCTGATTATTAGAGATTGAAGAATTAATTAATGGCAGGACTTCTTTGAGCAGTTTTGTAGGAATGGGGTCTAAAAGACACGTTGATGGTTTGGAGGAAGTAATTATTGAAGTTAACTCAGAAAGATCAATTGGAGAAAAAGAGTCTAACTTAACATCAATGGTACTAAGAGTAGCTGTAGATAATATTACATCTGTGGGATGATTATTGGTAATTTTTTCTCTAATGACAAAAAATTTATTTGTGGGGGACTTCCAGTGAGCGCTCCAAGATGGCGGATTAACTTTTTGTCCGCTCCTGATCATAAGTGAGGAAAACTCCACAAACTCGATACAATAAACGTATTCATACTGACGATGATATACAATGCGTGGAGGCAGATGTAAAAAGACACAGGGGGGCTCCAAAAGTTACGGAGAGGCAAAAGACACCTTACGCGACGGCGACGGAGCTAGCATGAAGAGGAGCACGGAGCAAAGTGAGGAAAACGAGCTAACAATGGCTAAAGCAATGCAAAATTTGAGCGATAACATCCGAGAGATGAGGAAAGAAATCAAAGAAGATCTGAATAACCTAAAGGCTGAGATGAATCAGAAGCTATAAGATGCCATCGTGGATATTCGTAATCATGCCACTAGGCTAACTGAAGCAGAACAACGTGTGAACGAACTTGAGACAGTGAATGTGGACCTGAGAAATGCGCTAATTCACTGTCTGGACCAGCAGAAAACTCTCCAGACCAAAGTCACGGACCTGGAAGGAAGATCGCGCCGCAACAACCTCCGTATATACGGAATTAAGGAAGGTGCTGAGGAGAATGATATGATGGCATTCATTAACAACTTCATAAAGAAAGAACTTGCCCTTCCCGAAGATGAGGAGTTGCAGATTCACCGCGCTCACCGATCACTGGGACCAAAGCCGCAAGACATAGCGATTGCAAGGTCTATTGTGGTTAATTTCCAGAGGTATGACATAAAAGACAAAATCCTGAGAGCAGCTTGGGCTAAGAAAATTTCTTATGAGGGCAAAACTATCACTTTTACACACGACTTACCAACTGAGATTAACAACAAGCTCAAAGAATACAAGGACATTAAGAAGATCCTCAAAGAACAAAAAATTCGTTTCCAGACACCATACCCAGCTAAAATGAGAATTCATTGGGAGAGCGGACCACGCCTGTACAAGAGTGCATCAGAAGCGGCAGAGGATATGAAGAAGCGGGGTTACGCTGTGGAGATGCCACGCTGCGGGGACGTCAACTGGGAACAGGTTCTCACCCGAAGCGCACACTGGGAGAAAATGGATAGCTCACACTCCGAACGTGTCCGCGGAAGGCTTCGTCGATTTCTCAGACAATGAGTATTAACTATCTTGTGTTAAGCCTCACTGGACTAAGCGGCTAAAATACCGGTTTTGGCTCTGCAAATACTGTTTCCTAATCTCAGTTTATTATAATAGAGGAAGAGGTGTTTACCTTTCTATTACATCTTATTTAAGATTTATAAAGAAATACCTCTACCATATGCTGGCATTGTACGTATTGCTCCCGTAACGTTTTTACTTTATACCATTTTTTGCGTTAGACCTGTGTCGTGTAAAACAGACTATGTTGATCAGGACCGAGAGAGAGAGATACTTAAAATGCGCAGAGACAAGAGAAAGCTGCTGGATGCAGCGATGGAGCTCCTACATATGGTAGGATTTTTTTCTCCAATATTGTAAGAATGGACACTATAGAATGACAGGGCACTATAAAGCCCCAGGAGTGGAAGTCAAGGTAACATATGTTCAGTTTTTGTGGTTAATTTGTTCTTATAGTTCTAACTATGTTCAGAGCGTCGACATAAGTGGTTGGAAATACCTGTATGAGTAACTGTGACTTTAGAGCAGCTTCATGGAATGTAAATGGACTTAACAACCCTGTTAAGAGGAGTAGAGACATGTCTAAGATAAAGCAGGAAAAAATACAGATTGTTTCTCCAAGAAACTCATTTATCTCAAACAGAGCATGAGAAGTTAAAGAAGTTTGGATTCACAAATACATTTTACAGCTCTTTTATAACAGGTAACAAAAGAGGAGTTGCGATATTGATACACAACTGCCTACATTTTGAACTTACCAGACAAGTAAAGGATAATGAAGGCAGATATGTGTTAATTCAAGGTAAAATAGAGGGCAAAATGGTAACTCTTCTTTCAGTCTACCTACCACCAAATTATGATTTGAAACTTCTTAAGAAAATCCTTGAATTGATCTCCTCGGAGTCTCAGGGTGTGTTAATATGCGCAGGGGACTTTAATACAATCACGCATAAGGATGATACCTCTAATAATAAGAGGATAGTGACTTCACAGAGTAAATTGCTAAGAAAGGGCCTGGGTGACTTGGGCTTATTGGATATTTGGCGAGAAATGCATCCAAAGCATAGAGATTTTACTTACTTTTCACCCCCCCATGCCGTATATTCAAGAATAGATCTTTTCTTTGTCTTTAGAAATGATAGACATAGGGTAAAAAGTTGTGACATAGGCACTAGGAATATGTCAGACCATTCACCAATTTATCTAACAATTAACCTAGAGACTAGACCAAAAAAACTGTATGGAGGCTAAATACAGGTCTACTTAACAATAAGGCTATTATAAAAGAGATAAAAGCCGAAATAAAATATTTTCTAGAAATAAATGATAATGGCCAGGTAAATCCTAACATTTTATGGGACACTTTAAAGGCAGTTGTTAGGGGCAAATTTATATCACTAAGTGCAGCTCTGAAGAAAGCTAAAGAGAATCAGCTAAATGGACTTGAAAATACACTAAAAGATTTAGAAAACAGACACAAAAATACTCAATCTGACCAGACCTTGAAACAAATTCAGAAAATTAAAAAACAAATTCTGGATATATATCAGGAAGAAGAAGAGAAAAAATACAAATTTATGAGACAATCATATTATGAAACGGGGCCAAGGGCAACAAAATTACTTGCTAGAAAACTTCGTAAAAAGCAAATGACGCATTCTATATGCTCAGTCCTTGATTCCCAAACTGGGAAATTACAAAGTGACCTGGAAGGAATTGACTTGGCATTCCAAACCTATTACAAAATGTTATACGCACAACCTGCACAAGCCAATACAGAAGATATGAAAATGTTTCTTAATTCATTAGATTTGCCATCAATTGGCGAGTGTCAAAATGAATGCCTAACCAAACAGATTCAGAAAGAAGAACTGGAAATGGCCTTAAAGAAACTAAAAAATAACAAAATACCAGGTACAGACGGCCTGCCGGCTGAGTGGTATAAAGCATTTGAGGTGGAGGTGCTTCCAGTTTTGCTAAGGTCATTGAACTGGACATTAGAGAATATGTCCACCCCCCCCATCATGGTCTGAGGCAATCATAACAATTATACCTAAAGACGGTAAGAACAAAATGCTGTGCAGCTCATATAGGCCGATATCAGTCCTAAACCAAGATTATAAGCTTTATGCCTCAATTATAGCTAATAGGCTAAACTCGTTCATCCCAGATTTGATTGATGAAGATCAAACTGGATTTGTTGGGGGCCGGCAAACCCAAGACAACATAAGACGCTCTCTCCACATAATCAATAATGTAAGAGAAAATAATCATAAAGCGGTACTAATTAGTCTGGATGCCGAAAAAGCCTTTGATTGTGTCAGCTGGACGTATTTGTTCTTGGTCCTAGAAAGGTTTGGTTTTGCTGAAAACTCCATTAACAGTATTAAGACATTATATTCAATGCCTACCGCAAGAATCAAGATAAATGGACGAGTCACGGACCGTGTAAAGTTGGAAAGATCTACTCGTCAAGGTTGTCCCTTGTCTCCGACTCTTTTCGCTATTTACATTGAACCTTTAGCACAGGCAATAAGAGAAAATAATAGTGTTCATGGGGTCGTAGTTGATTCAAGAGAACATAAAATAGCATTATATGCTGCTGATGTCCTCTTGTACTTGTCAAATTCAGACCAGTCCATCCGGACCCTTTTAGATTTGCTGGGAAGGTTTGGGATGTATTCTGGTTACAAACTCAACATAGGAAAAACACAAATTTTGAGTTTTAACTATAGCCCGTCGAATGAGGTTAAACATTTTTTTTCTGTTGATTGGTCTCTGAAAGCAATTAGATATTTAGGAGTATGGCTGACTAAATCGTTAGATGACTTGTATAAAAAAACAAAAACAACTTTGAACCCGTGAGCCAAAAGATTAAAGAGGACCTCACCCAATGGTCAACACTTGTTTTTGATTTTAGCGCGAGAATGGAGGTCATTAAAATGTCAGTCCTACCCAGACTACTGTATCTGTTTATGTCTCTGCCTATCAAAATCCCCAAATCTCAGTTCCATGTCTGGGACAAACAAATATCTCGATTTATTTGGAGGGGGCGGAAACCTAGAATTAAATATAGCACATTATTAATCCATAAAGATAAAGGCGGCTTCTCCCTCCCAAGTCTCAGGGATTACTACCTTGCTGCTCAACTCAAAATAATTATACAATGGTGTGATGACACTTATGGGGCCCGATGGAAAGACATTGAGAATATGTGTGGGGTCATTCCAATACAAGCCTTGATAGGAGATCGGAAGCTGGCAAGAGCCCACCAGAAAGAACTGAACCCTTTCGCATCTTTTACATTGCTTATCTGGTTTGAGATAGTGAAGGAACTAAATCTAAGGAACCACATTCAAGTACTTAAGTGGGTGGCTTATGACTCTGAGTTTAAACCAAACCAATTGGATTTACAATTTAAGAATTGGTCGCATAAAGGCATTAATGTATACTGTAAAATACTGGATAAGAATGGCCTGCAAAGTTTCCAAACATTACAAGAAAAATATGAACTAGGAAAAAGTGATTTTTTTCAGATACCTACAATTACGGCAGTATTTAACCTCAAAAGTGACTAAAGAAATTAATACACAACCCAATGAAATAATTAATCTGATTTCACAAACATATTATAAGGGCTGCAAGTCAGTTATCTCTAAACTCTACCAGGGCATATTGAAAAGTAGGGGAACCTCAACAGCTTATATAAAGGAAAGATGGGAGAGAGAGTTGTCCTCAGTTATAACTTCTGAGCAATGGGACAATATGTGTGAGACTGCCAGTTCAACCTCATCCTCTGCATACTGGCGAGAATTTAGTTGGAAAAACCTGGTACGATTTTTCATAACACCAAAACAACAAACACGGGGAAATTCTTCATGCTGGAGGAGCTGTGGGGAAACTGTTGCAAACCATACCCACATATTCTGGTCATGTCGAAAACTTTCTAAATTTTGGGAAGATGTTATATCAAAGATAGAACAGACTATAGGCTTTAAATCAAAACAACGGCCTGTCATAACATTTTATTTAGGAGACCTACCCGAAGAATTAACAAGCAATGACAAATATCTCCTGAAGATTCTTACTGCTCCAGCAAAAAAAGCAATTACTCGTAAGTGGCTCTGTACTGACCCCCCTGTTCTGGACGACTGGTTGAGCGTTGTTGAGGAAATTCATAAAATGGAAAAACGTACCTTTTTGTTAAGACTGCAGGCTAATATTTATACCACAAGATGGTACAAGTGGTTGAAATATATCCGAAATTAGAATGTTGTTTGTTTTGTTTTTTGTTTTTTAAAAATTTAATTTATTTTTTCTTTCTCCTGTTTGTGCCTACTCACATCTATATAAACCTCTGTATGCCTCTCCTAGGCTGCTCTTACATCTGTAGATCTGCTGTCAATTCATGAATATAAAGTCATGTTCTCACTGTCAGAATTGCTTTGTGGGAAAAAGCTGTGCTTTTCAGTCGACTGTTTGTTTTGTTATTGTTGTTTTCGGTTGTTTGTTGTTTTCCTTTTCTGTTGTAAAAATATGTAAAACCTTTATTAAAAGCTAAGTAATAAAAAAAAATAAAAATTTGTTTGTGAAGAAGTTCATGAAGTCATTACTAGTTAACGTTAAAGGGATTGTTGGCTCAAAAGAGCTCTGACTTTTTGTCAGCCTGGCTACAGAGCTGAAGAGAAACCTGGGGTTGTTCTTATTTTCTTCAATCAGTGATGAATAGTAAGATGTTCTGGCTTTGCGGAGGGCTTTCTTATAAAGCAGCAAACTATTTCTCCAGGCTAAATGATGATCCTCTGAATTTGGGACACGCCATTTCCTCTCCAGCTTACGAGTCATCTGCTTTAGGGTACGTGTTTGAGAATTATACCACAAAGTCAGGTACTTCTGATTTGAGACCTTAGTTTTCACAGGAGCTACAGTATCCAGAGTCATACGTAGTGAGGAGGTGAAATTATTAACAAGATAATCGACCTCTGTTGGAGTAGCGTTCAGGTAGCTGCTCTGTGGGCTGTGGGCTGGCCTTGTGTTTTGGTTTTTCTGTTACCTGTTTCTTGCAGGTAGGTGGAGCTGACCCAATTATAGATGCAGCACACCTGAGAAGGCCAGTCCCAGTGTATATAAAGACACCTTGACTGAACCAGCTGTCTTGCTCTGGCTCTGTCTGTCTGGCACCCATCATGTTCATTTGGAAGTTTCAGTTATGGCTGTTATGTCCTTTAAATTGTGTTTAAGTTGCTTTACCTTATTTTCATTAAATATGTCTTACAGCCTTTAAATGAATTTTAGGTGAATCAGGTTATGATCTGACTTGGTAGGTCAGATCATAACCTGATTCACCTCACCCCCCGCTATGTGCTAATTGTGAGGAGGGAACCTGTGACCACGAGGACTGTTAGGAGGTGGTCAGAGGAGGCAATAGCGGAACTACAGGGCTGTTTTGAGGTGACCAACTGGGAAACACTCTGTGAGCCTCACGCCGAGGACATCAATGGGCTTACTGAGTGTATCACAGACTACATAACTTTCTGCACTGACTCCATTGTTCCAGCTCAGACTGTTCATTGTTACCCAAATAACAAGCCGTGGGTGACTAAGGACATCAAAGCCCTCCTCAACAACAAGAAGAGGGCTTTCAGAGGGGGCAATAAAGAGGAGGTGAGGAAGGTCCAGGTGTTACTAAAGGACAAGATCAGAGAGGCTAAGGACAATTACAGGAGGAAGCTGGAGTGGAAACTCCAGCAGAACAGCATGAGAGAGGTGTGGAGGGGCATGAAGACCATCACTGGATTCAGGCCAACCAACAGCAGGGGAGCTGAGGGAGGTGAGAATAGAGCTAACGAGTTGAATCTGTTTTTCAATAGATTCGACACCACAGTGTCTGCTCACACCCCCACAACCTCACCTGTAGTCAGCCTGGAATCCAGAGCCACACCACTGCGCCAGCCTCTCTCTTCACATGGCGCTGTTGCCTCCTGTGAGATTCCTAACACCCCTCCCCCACCCATCACCTTCACTCAATACCAGGTTGAGATGCAAATGAGGAGACTTCACTCAGGCAAGTCTGCTGGACCAGACGGAGTGAGTCCCCTCGTCCTCAAGACCTGTGCCCCCCAGCTGTGTGGAGTCTTTCATAAACTGTTTATGCTGAGTCTGAGTCTGCAGAGGGTCCCAGTGATGTGGAAGACATCATGCCTCGTCCCTGTACCAAAGACGCCACGTCCCAGTGGCCCCCAGGATTACAGGCCCGTGGCACTGACCTCCCACATCATGAAGACCCTGGAAAGGCTCATCCTGGACCAGCTGCGACCCATAGTAAGACCACATCTGGATCCCCTTCAGTTCGCTTATCAGCCTCGTCTCGGAACTGAGGACGCCATCATCTACCTGCTCAATCGTGTCTACACCCATCTGGACCAGCCGGCGAGCACTTTTGACTTTTCTAGTGCTTTCAATACCATCAGGCCGACCCTCCTGGGTGATAAGTTAGCAGCGATGCAGGTGGATGCTTCTCTGGTGTCCTGGATTGTTGATTACCTGACAGGAAGACCACAATATGTACGTCTCCCACAGTGAGTGTCTGACAAGGTAATCAGCAACACAGGGGCACCACAGGGCACTGTCCTCTCCCCCTTCCTCTTCACCCTCTACACCACAGACTTCAGCCACTGCACAGAGACCTGCCATCTTCAGAAGTTTTCTGATGACTCTGCGGTGGTTGGATGCATCAGCAGGGATGATGAGACAGAGTACCGGGCTGTGGTCGACTCCTTTGTCACGTGGTGTGAGAATCATCTGCAGCTCAACGTGGCAAAGACCAAGGAACTGATCGTGAACTTAAGGAAGACCAGGAAACACTTGACCCCTGTTTCAATCCAGGGGGTCAGTGTTGACATTGTGGAGGACTATAAATACCTTGGAGTACATATTGACAATAAACTGGACTGGGCTAAAAACACCACAGCACTTTACAGGAAGGGCCAGAGTCGTCTCTATTTTTTGAGGCGACTGAGGTCCTTCAACATCTGCCAGAAAATGCTGAGGATTTTCTATGAGTCTGTTGTGGCCAGTGTGATCCTCTATGCTGTTGCATGCTGGGGGAGCAGGCTGAGGGTCGCAGATGCCAACAGACTTAATAAACTAATCCGTAAGGCCAGCAATGTTGTGGGGATGGAGCTGGACTCCCTCAAGGTGGTGTCGGAGAGGCAGGATGCTGTCCAAGATAAAGACAATGTTGGATAACACCTCCCACCCACTCCATGACATGCTGGTCAGTCACAGGAGCACGTTCAGTGAGAGACTGAGATTACCGAAAAGCACCACTGAACAACACAGGAAATCTTTCCTGCCTGTGGCTCCCTGTACAACTCATCCACTTAACACACTGGTTACTGCTACAACTACACATGTTTCTTTTCCAGCTATTTATTTATGAGTGACTTATGTATGTATGTATGTATGTATGTATGTGTGTATATATATGTACAGTGGGGCAAAAAAGTATTTAGTCAGCCACCGATTGTGCAAGTTCCCCCACTTAAAATGATGACAGAGGTCAGTAATTTGCACCAGAGGTACACTTCAACTGTGAGAGACAGAATGTGAAAAAAAAATCCATGAATTCACATGGTAGGATTTGTAAAGAATTTATTCGTAAATTAGGGTGGAAAATAAGTATTTGGTCACCTCAAACAAGGAAAATCTCTGGCTCTCACAGACCTGTAACCTCTTCTGTAAGAAGCTTTTCTGTCCCCCACTCGTTACCTGTATGAATGTGCCATTCAATGTGCCTGTTTGAACTCATCATCTGTATAAAAGACACCTGTCCACAGCCTCAAACAGTCAGACTCCAAACTCCGCCATGGCCAAGACCAAAGAGCTTTCGAAGGACACCAGGAAAAGTATTGTAGACCTGCACCAGACTGGGAAGAGTGAATCTACAATAGGCAAGCAGCTTGGTGTGAAAAAATCAACTGTGGGAGCAATCATCAGAAAATGGAAGACATACAAGACCACTGATAATCTCCCTCGATCTGGGGCTCCACGCAAGATCTCATCCCGTGGGGTCAAAATGATCATGAGAACGGTGAGCAAAGATCCCAGAACCACACGGGGGGACCTGGTGAATGACCTGCAGAGAGCTGGGACCAAAGTAACAAAGGTCACCATCAGTAACACACTACAACGGCAGGGAATCAAATCCTGCAGTGCCAGACGTGTTCCGCTGCTGAAGCCAGTGCATGTCCAGGCCCGTCTGAAGTTTGCCAGAGAGCACATGGATGATACAGCAGAGGATTGGGAGAATGTCATGTGGTCAGATGAAACCAAAGTCGAACTTTTTGGTATAAACTCAACTCGGCGTGTTTGGAGGAAGAAGAATACTGAGTTACATCCCAAGAACACCATACCTACTGTGAAGCATGGGGGTGGAAACATCATGCTATGGGGCTGTTTTTCTGCCAAGGGGACAGGACGACTGATCCGTGTTAAGGACAGAATGAATGGGGCCATGTATCGTGAGATTTTGAGCCAAAACCTCCTTCCATCAGTGAGAACTTTGAAGATGAAACGAGGCTGGGTCGTCCAACATGACAATGATCCAAAACACACCGCCCGGGCAACAAAGGAGTGGCTCCGTAAGAAGCATTTGAAAGTCCTGGAGTGGCCTAGCCAGTCTCCAGACCTCAACCCCATAGAAAATCTGTGGCAGGAGTTGAAAGTCCGTGTTGCTCGGCGACAGCCCCAAAACATCACTGCTCTCGAGAAGATCTGCATGGAGGAATGGGCCAAAATACCAGCTACTGTGTGTGCAAACCTGGTAAAGACCTATAGTAAACATTTGGCCTCTGTTATTGCCAACAAAGGTTATGTTACAAAGTATTGAGTTGTATTTTTGTTATTGACCAAATACTTATTTTCCACCTTGATTTACGAATAAATTCTTTACAAATCCTACCACGTGAATTCATGGATTTTTTTTTTTTTCACATTCTGTCTCTCACAGTTGAAGTGTACCTCTGGTGCAAATTACTGACCTCTGTCATCATTTTAGGTGGGGGAACTTGCACAATCGGTGGCTGACTAAATACTTTTTTGCCCCACTGTATATATTGTACTATTCTTAGTTAGCGTATTGTCTGTCTTGTCTTAATGTTGGTTTATAATGGAGCACTGTAACAAAAAATAATTTCCCCCAGGGATCAATAAAGTATTCTGATTCTGATTCTGAAAAGCCTGTGTGTGGTCTCCCTCTTGATTGTCACTTCCTATGAGCCGGGTTGTGAAAATCACCCACAATAATTATTTTATCTGAGCTCAGAACTAAATCAGATAAAAAGTCTGAGAAATCAGACAGAAACTCTGTGTAAGGCCCAGGTGGACGATAGATGATAACAAGTAAGACTGGTTTCTGAGTTTTACAGCTGGGGTGGACGAGGCTAAGCATCAGGCTTTCAAAGGAATTAAAAGTCTGTCTGGGTCTTTGGTTGATTAATAGGCTGGTGTGAAAAATTGCTGCCACACCGCCCCCTCGGCCTGTGCTTCGAGGTTTCTGGTAGTTAGAATGACTCAGGGTGTTGATTCATTTAAACTAACATAATCATCCTGCTGCAACCAGGTTTCTGTAAGGCAGAGTAAATCAATTTGTTGATCAATTATTAAGTCATGTACTAACAGAGACTTGGAGGAGAGAGACCTAATATTTAATAATCCACATTTCACTGTTATACTCTTTGGTTCAGATGTGGATACTGTATTGTTCTTTCTTTGTAATTGTTTATGTTTAAGTTGTTTGTTGCTGGTTTTTAGTTTGTTTTTTGTCTGTTTGGGAGCTGACACAGTCTCTATGGAGATGGGTTTTTGGGGGGGTAGCAGGAGGAGAGAAGCTGCAGAGAGGCGTGTAAGACTGCAACTCTGCTTCCTGGTCCCAACTCTGGATAGTCATATTTTGGGGGGGTTAATAAATTT
Organism: Simochromis diagramma; assembly: GCF_900408965.1. Lineage (NCBI taxonomy): Eukaryota > Metazoa > Chordata > Actinopteri > Cichliformes > Cichlidae > Simochromis > Simochromis diagramma. The sequence goes on from NW_024387394.1 coordinate 335,948, forward strand.
GTCCATATTTCTAGAAATGAGAGCTGCTCCATCCAAAGTGGGATGGATGCCGTCTCTCCTAACAAGACCAGGTTTCCTCCAGAAGGTTTGCCAATTATCTATGAAGCCCACATCGTTTCTGGGACACCACTCAGACAGACAGCAATTTAAGGAAAACATGCAGCTAAACATGTCACTCCTGGTCTGATTGGGGAGGGGACCAGAGAAAACTACAGAGTCCCACATTGTTTTGGCAAAATTACAGACTCTCTGTCTGTGACCCTTGTCTGTGATTGTGTCTGTGACTCTTGTCTGTGACCCTGTCTGTGACTTTTTTCTGTTACTCTCTGTCTGTCTGTGACTCTTGTCTGTGACTCTTTTCTGTTACTCTCTGTCTGTCTGTGACTCTTGTCCGTGATTGTGTCTGTGACTCTGTCTGTGACCCTGTCTGCGACTCTGTGACCCTCTCTGTGACTCTTGTCCGTGACTGTCTGTGACTCTCTGTCTGAGACTCTTCTCTCTAACTCTTCTCTGTGACACTTTGTCTCTGACCCTGTCTGTGACCCTGTCTGTGACTCTCTGTCTGTGACCCTGTCTGTGTCTCTCTGACCCTGTCTGTGACTCTCTGACTGTGACCCTGTCTGTGACTCTCTGTCTGTGACCCTGTCTGTGTCTCTCTGACCCTGTCTGTGACTCTCTGACCCTCTCTGTGACTCTCTGTCTGTGACCCTGTCTGTGACTCTCTGTCTGTGACTCTCGGTCTGTGACTCTGTCTGTGACTGTCTCTGACTCTCTGTCTGTGACTGTCTCGAGTTTACAGTCATGCTGGCTCTTCCCACCATCTTAATGATACTCCTGCAGGGACAGACACACTGACACATATGACAAACACTCAACAAACTCTTGGCTTCCGGTCTTGACTTGTTCTCCTCGTCATCAGTGCGTGTGACGTGATATTGTCGGCATGGCAACATGTTTCATTTAGAAGAATACCACAGTGGCTCTTTGTGAAGTGCCCGCAGGTACAAACGGCTGCCTCTGTGTGATGACGGCATTGTGGACGGCATGTTAGCACCTTAACCATCTGTGGCCTCTGTCTGTCGGTCTGACTTAATGTTTGTAAAATTATTGTTAAGTAAAAACCTTCCTGCCGTGAACAGAATTAGAAAAACAAGCAAATTGAGCAGAGCTGATGACATGACCCCATCTGTCTGTGACACCCACCCACCCCTGGTGCTCAGCCTGAACGTGAGTCGCTCCTTTGACCTCGATCATCTGTTCGATGTATTTAAACTTTTCTGCATGTTTCAATCAGTTTGATTATTCTCAGTTTAATGTTCAGATCATTCTCCAGAGAGCAGATGTTCAGGTGAAACTTAGAGTTTTCTGAAGCGAGGATTAGCTGGTAAGCAACGCTGAGTCACCTGTGGTCAGACAGTTTGTACGGAGGGGAATTTTTCTTCCTTGTCCCTGCTTGATTATGTAGGGCCTGGACCTATGAGACTATGCTACCTCAGGAGTGTTTATACAGACTCTCCAGTTGTTTGGCCTTCTGTCCACACAGTGAGTGGAATTTACAAAGGTCGCGGATCAAAGCTTCAGTTTTTACGTTCCCTAATTTGGGCCATTTCTGTTAATGATTCAACTTCTACCTCGCAGAGCATGGCGCTCTTTAATGCCCGATCAATAACAAATAAAATGTTCTTGTTGAACAATTTTATTCTTTCCAAAAAAAACCTGGATTTCTTATTTCTAATTGAAACCTGGCAGCGCGATGGTGAGTACTCATCCCTCATCGAGCTTTGCCCGGGCGGGTACTCCTTCATCAGCCAGCCTCGGACGTCCGGTCAAGGAGGTCGTCTCACTGCAGTGTTTGGAAGCCGGTTTCACTGTCGCTCAGTAATGGTCGGACATTTTTCATCATTTGAATTACAGCTGGTTAAAATTGGAGATAAAGATCCGTGTTACTGTGCTATAGTGTATCGTTTACCTGGTCTAAATGGTCAGTTTTTAAAGGTGTTCAGTGACTTTTTATCCTCCACCTTGAAGCTGTTCAGACTGGTTACAGTCGGGGATTTTAATATACACATTGACGATGACTCTGACCTCTTTGCCAGAGGTTTCCTTAGCATCATGGATTCTTTTCATTTTACACAGCATGTGTCTGGTTCCACTAACACCAAGGGACACACACTGGGCCTTGTTTATACTTGAGGTTTAAACAGTGATTTTTTTTGTACTGAGGACATTTTTATTTCGGACCATCGTTGTATTCTTTTTAACTTGTCTTTCCATCTGTCCCTCTCTCCTGTTCAACATGTGGTTAGCTCTCGCATCTTAAATTCCTCTACTGCTGCCAAAATTTCTGATGTTTTTTATTTAGTCTTACCTTCCTATAATTTTGATTTATTAACAAATGTTTTTAATAATCTTTGTCTTTCTATTTTAGACAATGTTTGTCCTGTTTAAACTAGACTAGCTCCGGTTTCAAAGTCGTCCCCCTGGATAAATGACAGCATTTGCTGTTTAAAGCGTTGCTGCCGTAAGGTTGAGCGTTTATGGAGGAAAACTCGTTTGCATGTCCATCTCTTTTATTTAAAGGACCTTTTAGTTTCTTTTAACTCTTCAGTTCGAGATGCGAGGGCTGCCTATTTCTCAGAGCTAGTGTCTTTACTGACTTTTTCAACAAAGAAAGACAATGTGAGGAACAATATCTCTCCTTCTGTGTCTCTGTTGTCAGCTTCAACTTAAGCTAGGCCTGTTATTTTAGAAAGATTTTTACCTGTGTCCTTACCTGAGCTGTCAAGTTAGTTGATTCAATGAAAGCATCCTCCTGCTCTCTTGATATTTTACCTGGATCTTTGTTTAAAAATGTCTTTCAGTTTATTGGTCCCTGTGTGCTTACAATTATCAATGCCTCACTGGTTTCTGGTCAGGTCCCTGTTTATTGTAAGAATGCTGTTATTCACCCACTGTTTAAAAAAACAAAACAAAAAAAACCCCAACCCCAAGCTTGACGCTTCTCTGCTTAGCAGTTGTAGACCAAATTTAAAACTATCATTCATCACTAAGATTTTAGAAAAAGTTGTTTCTAAGCAGTTCACAGCTGTTTTAGATAAATACAACATTCTCGATAAATTCCAATCTGACTTTCGTAGAGCTCACTCTACTGAAACTGCACTTCTTTAGAGTGTCCAGTGACATTTTGATGTCTTGCTGATGTTGGACCTGACCTGTGCCTTTGGTACCGTCACATTTTGTTACATAGGCTGAGACGCTGGATGGGTATATCAGGGTCTTATTTGTGTGAACGATCCTTCTCTATGGCTAGCTCTAAGTTCAGGTCCTCCTCCACTTGTCTTGCCTATGGTATGCCACAAGGTTCTGTGTTGGGACCCTTATTGTTTTTTGTTGTATATACTCTCTCTTCAGGACCTTCTTAGCACAAGGACATTTCGTATCACTGCTATGCAGATGATATTCAGTTGTATTTCTCTTTTAAGCCACATGATGTTTCCAAACTACAGATCTTGCATAGGTGCATAGACTCCATGAGAGGTTGGAGGCTGATAACTTTCTTCAACTTAATGAGGAGAAAACTGAATTCCTTGTTTGTGTTCCTGATAAATTTGTGCCCTTGGTAGTGGAAAATTTAGGCCCTCTTGCTTCATTTGCCAAACCTTCTATCAGGAGCCTTGATGTAACTTTTGACTCAGCTCTGACTTTGGAGGCTCATGTTAAATCTCTGGTCTGCTCCTGTTTTTACCATTTAAGAAACATTGCTAAGCTGAGTACCATTGAGTCACGCTCTGAACTGGAAATAATCATTCATGCATTTGTCTCATCTCGTTTGGACTATTGTAATTCCTTGTTCACCTGTTTATGTAATGCCTCTTTGGAATATCTGCAGGGTGCTCAGAATGCTGCAGCAAAGCTTCAGACCAAGCCTTCCAAGTAATGCCACACCCCTGCTGATCTAGCTGCACTAGCTCCCCATAATAGTCAGAGTCCACTTTAAGATTATGATTTTGACATTCAGGGCTCTACATGGACAAGCACCAACATACATCAGTGATCTTTTACATCCGTACATCCACAGGTCTCTGAGGTCATGTGATCAGGGCTTGCTGGTTGTCGAGCACACGAGGCTGAAAACAAAAGGCGACAGAGCTTTTGTAACTGTGGCCCCCAGACTGTGGAACTCTCTCCCTTTCAGCCTGAGATCTGTGGACTCAGTGGTCTCTTTTAAAAAACAGCTAAAAACTCATCTTTTTAAACTTGCTTTTGGTTGATTTTTGTTTTTATGTTTTAGCTTCTGTGAAGCACTTTGATTTTATCTTGAAAGGTGCTGTATAAATAAAAATTTCTTTACTTACTTATTTACTTTCAGCAGACCTGAGCGCTAATAAGTTATCCTCTGAGAGCTCCCCGACTAAAACATTAAAAGGAGGTTCCTATTTGAGGAGGTTCCTAAGCGTCTTTTCAGAGAATATAAAAGCAGCCATGTAAATATTTCCTCCGTTCCCTGGATCCTGTAGTTTGGATTTTATTTTTATTTTTGAGTGGCAGTAATCGTGGGTCGTTTTACTCGGTGTTGGATGGAAGGAAGAAAGATCTTCACAGCTGTGGTCTAAGGAGCTTGGAAAGAAAAACCATTTGACCCTAGAACTGAACAAGCTTCTCAGATGAGAGGTGAAACGTCTTCAAGCAACTTAAAGAAGTCCAGATGCCTTTTTCTTTCTTAGACTATGATGACAGGGATGACTGAGAACCTTCACAGACATACTTCACAGCTGTGGTTTGAGTGTGAGAGACTGATTAGAGGCTGGTGTGAACTGAGCTGGCTTAGGATGGCAACCCCGTCTCTCAGAGTGCTCACTCTGTGCTGTTTGTCCTTCCAGGACCCCGTAGCTCAGCTACCCACTGACATGGTCGGCCGTGCGTTCAGTGTCTTTTTCATCATCCTGAAGTATGCCGTCGACCTGCTGACCTGGGAGCACGAGGACCTGCTCCCCGCAGGACTGCAGCCACCGTAGGCTCACTCTACCTTTACCTGAGACACATGACAGTAAACGCGTCATACTGCAGCGTTCACACTGTGTGTGTGTGTGTGTCTGTCTGTCTGCAGTGAGCGAGAGGACACCTACTACTGCATGCTGTTCAATGATGAAGTGCACACGTACGAGCAGGTGATCTACACGCTGCAGAAAGCTGTCAGCTGCAGCCAGAAGGAGGCTGTGAGCTTCGCCACTACGGTGGATCGAGACGTCAGTACACACACACAGTAACACACTTATAGGAACTCAGAAATGTGACAAGGAGCTTCTTGTTTTTCATGTTCTGGTGATTATTCTAAGAATCTGTTTTGTGTGTGTGTGTGTGTGTGTGTGTGTGTGTGTGTGTGTGCAGGGCAGGAAGTCTGTTCGGTATGGAGACTTCCAGTTCTGTGAACAGGCCAAGTCCGTGATTGTGGTGAGTGTTTCCAAATTTGGTAAATGACAGGAAGTCTTGAACTGATGTGGGGGGGGGTGCTGACGGTGCCTGCTTCAGGGACGTTCAATGTCGCACTCATTTACACTCACTGCCTTCTGGTTTTACTCATCACAACAATTTAAGAAAACAAAGAATGTCTCACCTCCTCTTCCTACATCCCCATCACCTCCTTCTCTGCTCCTCCTCCTATCCTATCCCCTCAGAGAAACACCAGCCGTCAGTCAAAGCCTCTCCGGGTTCAGGTGATGCACTCGTCTGTCGTTGCTCATCAGTGTTTTGCTCTGAAGGCTCTGAGCTGGCTGGGTCAGATCATTCAGTACTCTGGTACGTGTGGACTTCATTACCCACAATTCCTCTGTGTGTGTCCCTGCTGCTGCATGTGGTGACTGTGGACTGTGTTTTAGACGGCCTGAGGAGGATCCTGTGTCAGGTGGGATTGCAGAAAGGTCCAGAGGGAGAGAACTCCTCGCTTGTCGACCGACTGATGCTCAACGACTCCAAGATGTGGAAAGGTAACCGCACGTACCGCTGCTAGTCATATGGCGCTCGAACGGCCACGGTTGTGAAGCCAACGGGTGTGAAACAGTTTGTGTTTATCTGTGAGTTGGTCCTTCAAAGGCACACAGCAGAGATACAGTCCCAATTAAATGTTTAAGACCACTTGAAAAGTGGCCAAAAGTCATATTTTGCATCGTTGGATCTTCACCAGGTTCCAACTAGAGCTTTAACATGCAGAAATGTGAGTGAGACAAAACATTTGAGCATGCAGTTTATTGAAAACAACACAAACTGAAACGGGCTGTTTTACAGCTGATCAAAAGTTTCGGGCCACATGCCTTTAAAAGGACAAATCTGGGCACAAATGTGGATTCACTGTCATTTCCTGTCAGGTAGTCACACTGTCATGACGTTCTGATGGCAAAGGCAAACAAATGTTCCCTTTTTGAACACGGTCGGGTTGTTGAACTGCATAAGCATGGTCTCTCACAGCACCGTCACTGCTGAGGTGGGACGCAGTGAGACAGTTATTTGGAATTCCTGAAATGATCCTGAGGATTATGGAACAAAAGTCAAGTGGAAGACCCAAACAAATGTCATCAGCACTGAACCGGAGGATCCAGTTGGCTGTCCGTCAAGACACTGGATAACCCTCGACCCAAATTAAGGCCGTTCCTGGTGCCGACTGCAGCCCCATAACCATCAGACAGCCTCAAAACACGTCTTCAAAGGCCTCGTCTCCATGGACGCCACAGAACTGACCATTTTGACCAAACATGGGACATTGAAAGGTCCTCTAGCTAATCACATGAGCCTCTTTCACACCTTGGCTCATGTGATTAGGTAGAGGATCATTAGGGGGTCCATTGTCCCCTCTCGGGGGGTTACTCCCACAGGGCTTAAATCTGGGACTCTCCACCATTTGACCCTAGAACTGAAGAAGCTTCTCGGATGAGAGGTGAAACGTCTTCAAGCAACTTCCAGAAGTCCAGACACTTTTCTTTCCAAGCTCCTTAGACGATGAGAACAAATGTAACTTTGATGGTCCTGATGGTTTGCAGTGTTACTGCCATGATAAGCAGGTCCCACCTGAGGTGTTTACTACGCCCACAGTGAGGGGGCTCCATAATGATCTGGGGTGCTTTTTCCTTCAATGGAACAACGAAGCTTTCAGGAGGTGCAGGGGTGGCAAACGGCTGCTGGCCATGTCCAGATGTTGCAGAGAGCGTCCTCGTGACTGAGGGCGCTCATCTGTGTGATAAACACTGGGTTTATCAGCAGGACAACGCTACAGTACACAATGCTGCAGGACAAGGGACTTCTTCCAGGAGAGTAACATCACTCTTTTGGACCATCCTGCATGTTCCCCTGACGTAAATCCAACGGAGAACCTTTGGGGATGGACGGCAAGGCAATAGAGTTGGATGTCTCGAGACCGGTCTTGGTCTCAAGACCACTTTTTACGTGGTCTTGTCCTGGTCTTGATGGACTTTGGTCTTGTCTTGGTCTCGGATCCCTCGGTCTTGTCTTGTCTCGCTGTCTCAGATCGACATAGTCAGGAGATTTGGAGTACAGTATCAGTATCCATGGCCCTTAACCTCTAACTGGCCCTTCATAACCTCTAACTGGCTCTTCATAACCGTATCCATGACACACAACGTAACGTTCGATAATGTGTCATTTCAAAAGCATCAGCTCTAAGAGCCGTGCTTTGTAGTGAATCAGAGTCGACTCCCATTGAGCAAGAGACGGCTCCTTACTTAATTTCCTTTCTCTGCTCAGCTCTCACACAGTGGCTCAGCTATGCTCCAATGCCTCCATATTGTGGCCAATCACGTGCGAGGATATAAGATAATATCATTATGTGGAAAAACAGAGAGGGTGAGAGACGCGACAGTCAAGTGGAGCGTGCGTCTGTCTTCTCAGTAAGTGAGTGAGACAGCAGACAGCAGTGAGGAGGGCTGTACGAATGCATCGCAAAAATACATAAATATGCCTGACACCCGTAAACGAAGCAGCATCTGGCTGCAGTTTAAAGACTTTTTGTCTCGGTCTTGTCTTGACTTTGTCTTGGTCTTGACTCGGTCTGTCTTGCTCTTGGTCTTGTCTTGGTCTCGATAGCCTCTGGTCTTGGTATTGTCTTGGTTTAGGCAGTCTTGACTACATGTCTACAAGGCAAGTTCACAAAAAGGGACAGCCGCTCCAGACAGTAGATGCCCTTCGTGCAGCTGTCTGTTCCCACTCACCTCATGGAAACGCTTGCAATCATGCCGCACTGAACTTTTGACGTGATCAGCAAGAACAGTGGAGCGACTCGTTACTGAACTTTGATTTCTGTTTCACAGGTTTTTTGGGCGTGTGGTCCTAAACTTTGGATCAGCTGTAAACCAGCCTGTTTTAGTATAAGTCAGGGGTCGGCAACCCGCGGCTCCGGAGCCGCATGCGGCTCTTTAGTCTTTATTTTGCGGCTCGGGGTGGTTTGGGAAAATAAATTAGAAGTATTTAGCTGAAGTGTATTTTATTTGTGTTTAGTTCTTTTTTTAACTTTTAGTTCTAAATTGGAAGATTATTGTGATTTTGAAATATAAAAATAAAATTATATCTTATTATTTTTTCATCACTCAAAATAAGCGTCACACTCGCGGAAGCCGGTGTAGCCGCCGAAACGCTGTGCATTTATTGAGACTTTCGACCCCAGGTAGGCCAGTTATGGATCTTCGGATCCACATTATGTCAGCAGCTGTTCTCCACTGTGAACTATGTTAAAAACAAACACTGCTCACGCCTCACAGACGACAGCTTACAGTCCTGTAAAGATGAAAGTGACTTCATACAGCCCCGATCTGCAGACGCTTTGTTCAGAGGTTCAGGAGCAGAAGTCCCATTGTAAACATATCACGGCAGACCCGACGATGTTTGCATGAACACGGTTTTCAGCATCTCTTTATCGACCGCTTTTCACACACGGTTGCTGTACGCACACAGCCGGCTGTAGCTTTTCAACGGCAGAGAAAGCACAGACTTTAAGGCAGCGAGGCGTGATTGCGGGTGCCGCTCAGGTGCGTCCGCCTCCCCTGCAGCGGCGCTGCAGACCACGCCCCGCCACACACATTAACCAGGTAAATACATATTTAAGCAGAATTTTGCAAATATCTATATATTTTTTTTTTTTTAGCAGCATAGAGCTTTTTTTCCCCAATTACTTTTTAAAAGTCAGGTCAAGGCTCCAAAAGCCCAAAGGCGATATGAGGGTGGTGGCTCACAACAGTTTTTGTTTGCTGGATCATTTTAGTTCAGCTTTCCTTTTGTTATATTTCTTTAAGAGTTCAAAATGTGTTAATTACATGAATAAAAGGTAATTTTCTCTGTAGCACTTCATGGATTTCATAAGCAACACACCTTAGTTGCTCCGTGGATTCTTTTAAAAAGCAGTTAAAAACTTTTCTGTTCAAACAAGCCTTTTGTTGTACGTATTTTATATTCTTTACATTATTTACATTTGATCTTTTACATCGTGTATAATGTCTATTGATTGTATTGTTTATTTTAATATTTGTGTACAGCGTTTTGTGACTGCCTGTCTGTGAAAAGCGCTTAATAAATAAACTTTACTTACTTACTTTAGTTGTTCACACAAAGCATAAAGGTTAAAAAAACAAACAAACAATATCTTCATTTTAGATTTAAAAAAGTATTTGCGGCTCCCAGTGTTTTCTTTTGCGTGGAAACCGGGTCCAAGTGGCTCTTTGGGTGTTAAAGTTTTCAGACCCCTGGTATAAGTTTTGTTTTTAGTAAACTGCATGCTCAAAGCATGTTATGTCTCACTCCCGTTTCTGCATGTTGAAGCTCTACTTGGAACTTGGAAGATCCAACAATGCAAAATAGGATTTTTGGCCATTTTTCAAGTGGTCTTAAACTCTCGATTGGCGCTGAATGTGACTGACAGGCACTCTAACTAGCTGAAGTTTGGATGCATGGCAGTCTCCTTGTTCTGTTTGTTCATGTTGTGCGAGTTGATGAGCTGCAAGTAAATGCGAGCAAGTTGAGGTTAGCTGATCTGTCATGTTTGCAGGAGCGAGGAACATCTATCACCAGCTACTCATGAACAGCCTCCTCATGGACCTCAAGTACAAGAAGATCTTTGCCATCCAATTTGCCAAGGTAACACACCTGTGCAGTATACCTGACACCCGCCAGCCACTTCATTAGGTACACCTTGCTGGTACTGGTTGGTTCTCCTTTTTCTTTAAGAGCTGCTTTAATTCTTCACGGCTCAGATTGAGTAAGCTGCTGGAAACACTCAGAGAGGCTGGTCCATGTGGACACGGCATGATGGGAACTTCTGTTCCATCTGAGCACAGAGGAGCTCTGCTGCACTGAGATCTTTGACCGTGGAGGCCCTTATACAGCAAACTCACTGTCATATTTAAGACATGGTTGGTGGGAACATGACATCAGATCAGCAGTCTGAAACACCAACAACCATCCCACGCTTAAAGTCTCTTAAATCACTTTCCTTCATTAATCTGATGTTCATTTTGAACTTCAGCTCGTCTGATATCTACATGTCTGAATACACTGAGCTGAAGCCCTGTGATTGCCTGATTACATATTTGCATTAAGCTGTTGAACAGGCATACCTAATAAAGTGGCTGGTGAGTGTATATACCTGATCGGAACACCCGTGACAGCTGTGGAGGTTTATATAGTCTGGGGGGGTTTATGCTAGTAGAATCTCGATGATCTGTGATTCCCTGGCAGCATCTGTTTCCTCAGTGCAACAGCCTAAAACCTCACCACATGACCTTGTTGGCTTGTTTACAGCTAAAATGAAAAACTTCATCCAGCCAGTCATGTGTCGATTGAATTTTTAGATCCAAATAAATCAAAGTACTCAAAAAGATCCTCTGGAGTGAACTTTGTTCATTGAAACAGACTTTACTAAACAGTGTCATATAAACAACAAAACAGAACGTCACAATACACAGAACAGCAAGACATCACAAAGTAGAACAGAGCAACCCTGAGGTGTAGAGCCTTCATGCTCATGTAGCAGACAAAAACAACAGAGAAAAGGGGTTACGCTGCCAAAAATAAACCATAAATCTCATTAATTTGGGGTTTTTCTCACTTTGGAAAGTGTGTCCTGTCAAAGAGCACCATAATTCACATTAACCCCTCCATGAACTGCTGTCTTAGTGTGGTAGACTAATTTGTTTGTCCTAGGGAACCCAGGGGCTATGTTCTCAGGGCCTTTTGCCTCCTAGTAGGGTTTCCCATGGCAAATTGGTCCTGTGTCAGGAACCAGGCAAAGAGATATTCAAAAGACCCTTATGAGTTTAACAACAAGGGAGTTCACCCTGCCTGGGATACGGTTACTGGGACCCCGTCCTGGAGCCAGGCCTGGGAAGTGTGTCCAATGGGAGAACGCCAGGTGGCCAGGCCTTAGCTCAAAAGGCCCGGCTGGGTGCACCCGAAACCCGACGTAGGCCTGCACCAGCCCCATGGGGTGCCGTAGAGGTCTGGTGCAGTGTGTGCTAATGGCAAGAGATCCTGACCGATCGATCCCCGAGTTTGGCGTTCGGGACACGGAACATCACCCCTCTGGTGGAGAAGGAGTATGCGAGGTTGAGATACCGGCTAGATATAGTCAGGCTCACCTCAACACACAGCTTGGGCTCTAGAACCTGTCTCCTAGAGAGGGGCTGTACTCTGTTCCAGTCTGGAGTTGCATTTGGTAAGAGACAGTGTGTTGATGTGGGTATCTTGGGCCCTGTATGTTGGAGTTTTTCCCAGTAGACCAGACACCTTCAGGTTGGGGAGTCTTTGGGTGGGGTGCTCGAGGTGCTCCATCTGTAGACTCAACACTCATATGAGCAATTGACAGTGAGACTTAGAGGGGCGTCATTGGGAGGAACGGCCTGCCTGGTCTGAACTCAAGTGGTGTTCTGTTACTTGTCTATAACAAACACCATGTTCAAAGGGCGTCTGTAAATGCACATGGCAGCAGGGACACCCTAGGTTGATGATCGATGCTGTAATCGTATCATCGGATCTGCAGGTGTATATTCTGGATACACGGGTGAAAAGAGCTGCTGAGGTGTCAGCTGATCACCTCCTGGTGGTGAGTTGGATCAGGTTGTAGGTTAGGACTGTGGACAGGCTTGCCTCACTTAAACATATAGTGAGAGTGCAATGTGAATGCCTGGCACAGTCCGTGAGCTCTTGAACTCTTACTTCCAACTGAGCCATCAGGCTGAAGAACAATCCTATTGGCCTTTGTTAGCCTGCGGGACTTCACAGACAGCTGATGGGTACCGGAAGGTAAAGCGGAACACTTATCCGGGCAGTGGCTGAAGCAAAAACTTGGGTGTGGGAGGAGTTCAGTAAGGTCAATGACTTTCCTTGAAAGCGATTCTGGCAAACCATCAGGCGACGCGGGAACGGAAAGCAGCGCTCTACCCGCACTGTAGAGCGCTGCTGACTGAGGATATAGTTGGACGATGGAAGGAATACTTCCAGGACCTCCTTAATCCCACTGATACAACTTCTGTAGAGGAAGCAGCAAATCACTGGAGGCGAGGTCACTGAGGCAGGTAAACGACTCCTTGATGGCAGAGCCCCTGGGGTGGATGAGGTTTGCTGTGAGTTTCTGAAGGCTCAGATGTTGTAGGGCTGTGTTGGACACGTCTCTACAGTGTTGCATGGAGATGTAGGGCAGTACCTCTGGATTGGCAGACTGGTGGTTCTCAATTTGAAGAAGGATAGGATGATATATCAGGATAAAAATTCCCTGAAGTTAAAGATGCTGGTGATCACTCAGCTAGAAAATGAATCATTAAAAAGTCGACTGACAGAAAGACTTCAGTGATCAAAGCACGTAGGTCCACATATTATTCACAGGAATCGGTCTTCGGACTGAAAATAACCCTCAGGTGGGAAACATAAATAATTTAAAATGGGTCATGCTGAGCTGATCGCCTAAAGCTGCTGCTGATCTTGATTAAAGAACCAGTCGCTGCTGTGCATGTGCTGTGTTAAGGTCAGGTTTACAGAACTAACAGAAGTCTTGATACACTTTTCTTTTGTGAGCTGTCTTAAAAATATCAGAGTTTTAGCAACAGGTTTTTAAAGGAGTCAGTGTGTGGGTGGTGGTGGGGTGTTGGGCGGACAGCAGCGACCTCTGACCCAGAGGTGAAATGTCGTCCCTCCAGAACTACAGACGCCTACAGACAGATTTTATGGAGGACGACCACGAGCGAGTGGTGTCAGTGACGTCGCTGTCTGTCCAGCTCTTCACCGTCCCGACCATGGTGAGTACTCCTCCTGCACCTCCACACAACTCTCTCTCTCTGTGTCCCCCTCTCTCTCCCGCTGCTAGAATTACGAACGCTTGCAGAGCGACTATGTGAAAGACGACCACGGCCGTGAGTTCTCCATCACTGACCTGTCAGTGCAAATGTTCACCGTACCGTCACTGGTGAGTTCAGGTGGCTGCCGCCGGAGTAGATGTCATCCCACCGGCTGAGTTCACACCTGGTCTGTTTAAAGTGGGTGCTTCACCCTCAGGTGGAGCGGATGTCAGACATCACTGAAAAAATGTTATGATCTAAAGTCATCCCTGAAGTTTCATTGAAAGCTGATTAGTTGATAATCAATAATTATAACAGATATAATTATTATTAATATATTATGTATTAATAATAGTATTAATAATAATCAGATCAATCACCTTTAAAGTTTAGTTCTTCAGAATCCACCAAAATAAATGTCACAAGCAAAGAAACACAGATCGAAATGATAAAGGCCAATAACATGAGGAACGACACATCTGTACGTGTGTGGGGCTGTGTGTGTGTTGGTGTGTGGGTCTCAAATGTTCTGCAGGCCCGGATGCTGATGGTGGAGGAGAACCTGATGACCACCATCATCAGGACCTTTGTGGATCACCTCCGCCACAGAGACCCACAGGGGCGCTTCCAGTTCGACCGCTACACCGCCCAACAGGCCTTCAAGTTCGGGAGAGTCCAGAGCCTCATTGGTGACCTCAAGTGAGCCCCAGTTAGAGGTTATGAAGAGCCAGTTAGAGGTTATGAAGGGCCAGTTAGAGGTTATGAAGAGCCAGTTAGAGGTTATGAAGGGCCAGTTAGAGGTTATGAAGAGCCAGTTAGAGGTTTATGAAGAGCCAGTTAGAGGTTATGAAGAGCCAGTTAGAGGTTTATGAAGGGCCAGTTAGAGGTTATGAAAGAGCCAGTTAGAGGTATGAAGAGCCCAGTGTAGAGGTTAAGGGCCAGTTAGAGGTTATGAAGGGCCAGTTAGAGGTTATGAAGGGCCAGTTAGAGGTTATGAAGAGCCAGTTAGAGGTTATGAAGGGCCAGTTAGAGGTTATGAAGGGCCAGTTAGAGGTTATGAAGAGCCAGTTAGAGGTTAAGGGCAAGTTAGAGGTTATGAAGAGCCAGTTAGAGGTTATGAAGAGCCAGTTAGAGGTTATGAAGGGCCAGTTAGAGGTTATGAGGGGCCAGTTAGAGGTTAGTTGGAGACTAAACAGAGACTGGTTCTTGTGCGATGACCCTACACTGTGTATGCAGGGTACCCATGAATCCTGTTCTGTAGCTTGATGAATCTTCTTTCACAAGTGTAAACGCTGTGGGTGTGTGTCGTGTTTTATGATAAAACCAGGCCTGCCAGTGTAACCAGTGCTTCTACATGCAGGTATGTCCTGATCAGCCCTCCGTCCAAGTGGAGCGATCAGCTCAGACTCAAGTTTCTAGAAGGTTTCTGCGCTTTTCTGGAGCTGCTCAAGTGCATGCAGGTAACATGGAGACAGTGTGAGGTTTACCTGTACAGGTGCAGCCCGAACATCTCTGAGCCTGTCTGTCTGTGAACCCACCTCCCTGCAGGGCATGGACCCAGTGGTGAGACAGGTGGGGCAGCATATTGAGATGGAGCCTGAGTGGGAGGCGGCGTTCACGCTGCAGATGAAGCTGACCAACATCATCACGATGATCCAGGAGTGGTGCTCCACTGATGTGAGACAACACACTGAACACGCTACATGTAACATTACAAATGTCACCTTTTATGTTCCTACAGTTTATTTTTTGTTTTCTGGATCAATAATCTGATCAGTTTTAAATAAACAGATTGATTGAGTGAGCCATCCAAGCCTTTTCTTTGCTCCTTTGTGTGTGTGTGTGTGTGTGTGTGTGTCAGGAGCGTGTGCTGATCGAGGCCTACAAGAAGTGTCTGAGCGCTCTCAGTCACTGTCATAACAGCCTTCCAGATGGTGAGCAGCCAATCAGCTTGAGCCTGGCAGGCCACAGCGTGGAAACATTCAGGTATCAGGTGTCTCAGGAAAAAGTCTCCATACACCTGCCGGTCTGCAGGCTGCTGGCAGGTAAACACACACACACACATTTTAAAAGTCACACTATCTGTCTCCACGTCCTGTTTGAAGTTGTATCAATCACCTCTTCAGGTCTGCACATCCTCCTCAGCAGAACAGAGGTGGCGTCTCATTTCCCTGAGCAGCTCCCATTGGTCAGTAACAGATTATTATTGATCCCTGATTGGAAACGCCATTTTCCAACCAGTTTGATTCATTGATTGTTGATGCCACGTGTCCCTCAGGGTGAACTAAGCCCCCCCCTTCTGATCGAACTCCCCCTCCGTTGCCTGGTGCTCTGTGCCCAGGTGCATGCTGGGATGTGGAGGAGGAACGGATTCTCACTGATTAACCAGGTGAGTTCTAACCTGTTAATCTATGCAGAAGAGATCAATGCTGATTAGCTAAGTTTTTTGCTGTTTGTTGTTTCAGATTTATTATTACCACAATGTAAAGTGTCGAGTTGAGATGTTCGACAAAGACATCATCATGCTACAGGTACAACTCGTCTCTACTGACGCTCCACTTCTTCTACCAGTGCTGATTCAGCAGCACTAATGCCTCTGTGAAGCGTTGGTGCAGACTCTCTGCTCACGCTTGCTGCTGTTTTTGGTTGGGTGCAGGCAGGGGCGTCCATGATGGATCCAAACCACTTCCTGATGATCGTTCTGAGTCGATTTGAAGTGTTTCACGTTTTCAGCACCGCTGACATCAGGAAAAGATACAGAGAGGCCAACAAGGTCAGTCCTCTTCTGTTGTCAAGACGCCATGATGTTACTGCTAAGCTTATCGGCCCCACCCTCGACACAGATACATTTCCAAAGATTGTTATGTTAAAGCTCCTGCAGCGTCAGGTGATGCAAAGCTGCAGCAGATTAAATTCAGACACCTGCATGAACAGACAAGAAGTCAGATTTCGCAGCAGGTCGCTTTGACTTGTCTGTTTATTTGCACATAACGAGAAATTAGAATCACGTCTGCAGGTCAGACATTCACATTACGCCGTGTTTGACATTCAAGTCCTCAAAAATCCGTTTGCAATGTTGAATCATTCGAGTTAAACGCTACAGGTGTACGACTGACTCCTCCCACTCTGTCCTGTGTTTCAGGACCTGGTCCAGCAGAACACTCTCATCGAAGAGATGCTTCATCTCATCATTATGGTGGTCGGTGAGTTTGTTTCCTCTGAAAATGAGTCAGAGAGGTCGCCTTGTCCAGGTGCAACATTAGCACTGCCTCTGCATGTGTGTTACAGGTGAGCGGTATGTGGCGGGTGTTGGCCAGGTGGAGCCTTACGATGAGGTCAGAAGAGAAATCATCCACCTGCTGTCCATCAGACCGATGGCTCACAGCGAGCTTGCCAAGGCTCTGCCTGAGAATGTGAGACCCTAACCTGTCTGTTAATGTTTTTTTAGTTATGCTGTTACATATTTGTAAGTATTTGTGAGTTCTGCTTTAAAAAGTTTATTAACCCTCTGGGCTCGACGGACGCGCCGGCACATCCAAATCACACGATCAATTTAAGATGACTTTGCAACAAGATGCAGCCAACCCGAGTCTCCAAGTTTAAAGTCTAAGTGCGGACTTCAAACTATATATGAGTTTTTAAGTTGTGTTGATAGGACACGAAAAACCAGAGTCATGATCAAAAATATACCTGATGTTTTTTGCTGAATACTATCGGCACTCTCTGCTTGTGACCAAATAAAAGAAAGAAAAAGCACCGCTTTCCTATTGGTGGGAAAATGTACCATGTCAACCAATCACAAAATGATATGGCAACATGTGACAATTGGTTGTTTAGGAAGAAGGAGAGGTTTTAGCAGTGACAGCGGTGAGAGAGTGTTTAGACACAAGAGATTTGTGACATTCAGTGTGTTTGGAGTGTGTAGTTGATGTGTACTTTTATGTAGTTTGCAGTTTTATGCAGTTACCCCTGTACTTTTGTGTAGTTCGTGTGTACTTTTGTGTAGTTCGTGTGTACTTTTGTGTAGTTGGTGTGCAGTTTTGTGTAGTTACTGTGCAGTTTTGTGTAGTCTTTTGTGTTGTCAGTGGGTAGTTTTGTGTAGTTTGTGGCTAGTTAGTGTGTACTTTTGTGTAGTGTGTGCAGTTTTAACTAGTTAGTGGGTAGTTTTGTGTTGTTGGTGTGCAGTTTTATGTACTTAGTGTGCAATTTTGTGTAGTTAGTCGACTGCTGAATGTCACAGTTGCTGCCAAAAAGCCACCAAAGGCAGATTACAGTGTAAACTGTGTCTCCAGGTGTGAGCAGGAGCGGGGATACACCTGCTGCTGTCTGGCCTGCAGGTATCAGGCTGTGATGTTCTCCTTTATCTTATAGTGGACACAAATTATATTTTGGAGTGGCGGAAATAATTTGTGTGGCATGATATTTGATGCAGAACAGCTGATTGTTCTTTGAATAGTTTGAAATGGTTTGAAATGGCCCGCCTTGGCTGCATTTTTAGGTAAATAGATGCAAATAACTTGTGCATAGGTTATTAAAATGTACAGTTTATATTTGCATTTCAAATTACGAAAATGATTCATTAATGTTAGTGTTAGTTACAGCAAAAAATATAACCTTTTTTTTCTACTCAGATTTTATGTTTTTTACCTGACTTTAGATCAGTTGTGTTAATACAACTGTAGTAGTTTGACTGTAAATTTAGACATGTGAGGTCGTGCTGAAAAGAATGATACCAAACAAGGCAAAGTAAATGAGTAAAATCAAAGGTAACACCAGAGCGTTAAACTCAGACACTTTGTAAGGCTCGATCATACAAGATCTGCTGAACAGGTGAACCCTGACTTACCTGAGGCTAAAATGTTTTGTTTGTTTGCTATTTAGTGTTTCTGAGCGCAGGGAATTTACTGTTTTTACTTCTGTGCGCTGAAACATTTTTAGTTTGATGTAATAACCTGAGTTTGTGTCTTCAGGGGAACAAGGAGACGGGGCTGGAGAGAGTCATCGACAGCGTGGCTTCATTCAAGTCAGTCTTCCACCTCAAATATCATCAGTCCACCTTAAATACACGTGCATCCTTACAATTTCTCTTTGTTCTCTATGTTACAATAACTGCAGTACTGAGTGTATTTGTACTAACAGGAAACCAGGTGTGACAGGTAGAGGGCTGTATGAGCTCCGCCCTGAGTGGAACAGATACTTCAACCTGTACTTCCATCACTACAGCAGAGCTGACCAGTCAAAGGTACGCTCACTGATCTGGATGCGGATCAGAGCGTTATTGATTGGTGTACATGTTGTTGCTATGGTAACGCTGCGTCCTGTGTTTCAGGCTGAGGAAGCTCAGAGAAAGCTGAGGAGACAGAGTGGCGAGGACACAGGTAAGCACACCTGTACAAAACACCAGCAGGAAGACTGATGGATGACATGGTCACCTTGGTAACGTGTCTTTGTGTGCATAGCCCTGCCCCCTCCCCCTCCTCCCCCCCTCTGCCCTCTCTTCGGCAGCCTGGTGAACCTCCTGCAATGTGATGCGCTGCTCGCCATAGAGGGCGCCGTGCTGCAGTGGGCCGTGGAGCCCAGCGGGGGGGGCTGGACTGAGTCCATGCTGCAGAGGGTGAGTGTGTGCGTTTAGAATAGAGTAGCTCTTTATTGTCGTTGCACATGAAATAAAATGTAAATGAGGGAGCAGGAATAAATAAGCAACAGGAGGGACACACTGGAGAGGAGAGGTCTGGGAACCACTCCAAAGACTTGGTCTGAACACAGTGTGAACGGCCTGAGTGATGGGGGGTTAGTCAGACCATGGGCCTTTCTCAATACGCAAGTCCGTACTCGGGTTACAGACTCACGATTTGTACAACTGGAACACCAGCGTACTTGATGATGTCACAGTTTTTACTGCTGTCACCTCTTAATTTAACTGTGAGTAATATGTTATGAAGCTGAACTTTCATCTCAGCCAAACAGATTTACTCAGGAACAAATAAAACACTGAAATAAACCAAACATTAACATTTAGAAGTGATCTACGTGACTTATATATCATGTTTAACCTGAGTAGCCAAAGACCGCAGGTGGTTTGAAAACGATCTGCCGGTGGTTCGCTGTTCCTGCTGGCTCTAGTGACCCTTGACCTCCCGGTCAGCTATCGAGCTGGTGGGTACAGACGTCTCTGAAAACGTCGTAGCACTTTTGCAAGTATGTGATGTTTTGATAAACTCAGCAGATATTTGAAGCTTACACAGCTACATTCTCGCCTGAAAGTATCTAAAAATGTTATTTTAAGAGTAATATTTAAATTTAAACGTTTTTAGCCGCGCTCCTCCACCATTGCCATGTTTGAGCTTTGGCCGAAATGCATTCTGGGATATTTAGCTGTACCAAGTACACACAAGTCACCACCAATGTATGCTCGATAAAACTTGCGGAGCGAGAACACATCTGGGAATTTTTCACGTTCTCGGCTTGATGTGTACTTTGAATTGGAACAGTACTTGGTCTCCGACTGATGACATATCACGAGTCCACGAGTACTGTACTGTCCCCCTGGTAGGACGCTTGACCTGTTGGTGGCATTTGTAGAGTACAGATGGCAAACTTGCCTCATTAATGTCCCCAACAACGATATGGACAGATATGAGATCTCTCTGCTGTTTACTAATAGTAAGTTGGAGGTGGTTGAGCGCTGAGCTAACGTTAGCATCAGGGGGATGTAAACAATGGTAACTATGGCTACCGTTAGCTTGCAAGGTAGATCAAAGGGACATGACATGACCTCTGAGTCCGGTGAGCAGTGACTGTTTATAG
The DNA here is from genome assembly GCF_900408965.1 of Simochromis diagramma. NCBI lineage: Eukaryota > Metazoa > Chordata > Actinopteri > Cichliformes > Cichlidae > Simochromis > Simochromis diagramma. Next base: position 356,077 of record NW_024387394.1, read on the forward strand.
TTGTGTTGTTACGACTGTAGTCCTACAGCCTCTGCCCTTACCTTTGTTGTGGTCCTGGTGGTGTAGGGTCCAGCCTGGTCACTCCACTGGGGCATCAGGGATGTTAGGATGGAGCCAGGATTCAGTTACACTCAGTAGACAACACTCCCAGACAACACGGTTGTAGTACATCTCTGCTTGTAGCTCCTCCCTTTTGTTTGTGAGGGATCTGGTGTTGGTGAGGAAGCTGAGTGAAAGCGGAGATTTGCGTTGCTGTTTTTGATAGTCAGCTCTGCGTCCCGCTTTTGTTTTCTCGTGTGTTCATCAGTGTTAGATCAGGTGACCAGCTTTAATGGCTGACTGTAATCATCACTGTGATCTTCAGAAACACCTGTAGAGGCCGCCCTCTGTCCTAAATAAAATGAACATCAGATTCAAAGTGTGTGTGTGTTTGTACCTCACCTGCAGGTGCTCCACCTGGTGGGCATGGCTCTGCTGGAAGAGCAGCAGCAGCTGGAGAGCAGCAGCGGAGATGAAGATGTCACTTTCAACTACACCTGCAAGATCACACGTTAGTACACCTGTGTGTGTGCGTGTGTGTTTGAGTGTTTACCTGTGTGTGTGTGCGTGCGCGTGTGTTTGAGTGTTTACCTGTGTGTGTGTGTGTGTGTGTGTGTGTGTGTGTGTGTGTGTGTGTGTGTGTGTGTGTGTGTGTAGGTCCAGGTGAAGCACCCAGTACTTCAGGAAGTGTCCTGGCTCTGCTGGAAAGTCTGCAGAACACTCCTCACCTGGAAGTCCATAAAGACATGATCACCTGGATTCTCAAGGTAACCGCTGATGTCACTGTGATGTCATTGTGAATTAACACCAGAGTGAAGGTGTGAAGCTGAATCAGTATGATCTCTGTGTGTGTAGATGGTGTCAAACATCAAAATGATGAGAGAGCGAACATCGTCAGCCTCCTCTTTTACCGTCAGCCTGGAAAGAGGCTCTGAGGAGGTGAGACTCAGCACTGCTTCCTCTTCCCTGGTTATCTACTGACTGATTGGCTCATTAACGTATGTGTTGATTAAGTGATGAATTGATTGGTTCCGTGCTGCAGACGATGAGGGACAAAGATAAGGCAGAGAGGAAGAGGAAGGCGGAGATGGCGAGGCTCCGCAGGGAAAAGATCATGGCTCAGATGTCAGAGATGCAGAAACACTTCATCAACGAGAACAAAGAGCTGTTCCAGCAGAGCATGGAAGAGCTGGAGGCGTCCACGTCAGCTGCCGACCACAGGTATAACTGCATATTTACACCAGTACATTCCTAATACACCTGTATACCCACTTTCATTCACATTTACTAGATGCCTTACTATCAGCTGAGCACAGGTATGACTGTACAAAGCCGTATTTATCTGTTGGAATATGAAATGCACTTAACATTAAGTGCAGGCAAGGACTGGTACACCTGTGGACTCACCTGCTGCAGAGCACACGTGTGATTGAAGAGCTTATTCAGAGAATATTAAAAGATCCTCTCCCTCCTGCTTTACAGTCCTCCCAGTGCAGAGCTCACCTGTGTGTCCCAGGTGGCTGTTGGTCCCAGGAGGGTGGGAGGGACTGAGCGCCGACAGCTGGTCACCTGTATCCTGTGTCAGGAAGAGCAAGAGGTCAGAGGTCACAGCAGAGCAATGGTGCTTGCAGCATTTGTCCAAAGGTCCACTGTTCTGTCCAAAAACCGCCACTGCAACCTGCCCAACCCAGGTGGGCAGAGCTCCAGTTTGACATCATCAGGCGAGTGACCAGTCGAAGTTCAGGTGTTAACCTGTGATCGTGTGTTTCAGAGCACCGTGACCCCCTGTTCATGCACCCCGACCTCTGTCTGGGGATTCACACCGCCAGCTGTGGACACATCATGCACGCCACCTGCTGGCAGAGGTGACTCCCCTCACTTGCACACCTTCCAGTCGGCTCTCAGGATGTTACACCTGTCCTCACTCTGTTCAGGTACTTTGAGGCAGTACAGCTGAAGGAGCAGCGGCGTCAGCAGCGTCTGAGAGGCCACACGAGCTACGACGTGGAGAACGGCGAGTTCCTCTGTCCACTCTGCGAATGTCTGAGCAACACCGTGATCCCCATGCTACCGCACGCAGCCTCACCTGACCACAGGTACGCTCACCTGACTGCAGTGAGACACTCACACAATAAGCACACCTGTGCTGACCACAGGTACACAGGTTCCTGGCTTTTACCTGATGTTGCGTGAATGGTTTTCTCTCTCTCTCTCTCTCTGTTTTTTTTTTTTTTTTTTTTTTCCTTCTTCAGTGTTGAAAATCCTAGTTTCGAGGTGTGGCTTAAGACAACCAATCAGCTGATAGCAGCTCTGCACTCTGCACACAGGACGCAGTCTGAAGGTGAGTTACCTGTAAGAAAACGGAGTCAAACTGAGCCATGTGTGTGTTAATGTTAATTAATGCGTGTGTGTTACAGGTGCAGCAGAAGAGGCGGAGCCTGTCGTTCCTCAAGGGTTCAGAGTAGACTTCACGCCACAGTGAGTCATGTGCTGTTTGTACTGATCCTGATCAATAACCTAATGGGATATTACGTGGTGATGATGTCATTGTGATGTCACAGGAACCCATTCTCAAGCAGCATCAGTGAGATGATTACCACCTTCAGCCTGTCCACCTATAAGGTGGGACTGAAGGTGAACCCCAACGAGCAGGACCCCCGAGTCCCGGTGCTGAGCTGGTCCTCCTGCGCCTACACCATCCAAAGCATAGGTATACACACCCGAGACAGATGCACGCACAACCACCCGAGACAGGTGTACACCTGACACAGGTGTGCTCCCACCTGAGAGGTCACAGGTTGTCCTGTTATTTTGTTTTTCTGCAGAGCGCCTGCTAATGGATGAGGAGAAGCCACTTTTTGGAAGTTTACCTTGCCGACAGGTAACACTGTTTATGACAAAGAAGAGCTGTGAATGGTCAGGCAGAGGGGGTGGGGTTTAAGAAGAGTTCACCAAATATATTATAGATCAGTGTATTGATTACTGAGTTCTGTGCGTCGATTGGTCTCCGGCGGATGCTGCGGTTTCCTTGGTAACCTGATAATGTGTGTGTTGCAGGACGACTGTTTGAGTTCTCTCACCAGGTTCAGTTCAGCGTGTTGGACTGCAGCTCCTCTGAAAACTGTTCACACCCACTTCATCAGACTGTTGTCAGGTACAAACACACACAGTCTCATTTACACTCAATGCCTCAATTTACAAAAGAGACCTGTTACTGACAAACACACTAAAATTTCAACAATAAAAGAAACAAAATGTAAAAGAGTCCCCAGAGACTATTTCACAGACGCATTTGTACGTCTTTTGAAGTCTGCAAGTGAAGAGAGCTTCAGATCGTTGTGCAATGAGGACAGAGCAGAAAAGGAGAAAGCCTTCTTCCCAAGCTCTGTACAAACTGATGGAACAACGAACGTAATGATGTCCTGAGTCTGCAGTCTGTGACTGTTTGTGCAACATATACTCTGATATATAAGAGGACAATAAACCAGAATAGATTTTATAGAGAAAGTGATACCTGCTTGGGGCCAATGAGGACCAGTCAACCTGAGAACAGTGGTGTGTTAAAGGTTTGCAGCCAGTTATAAATCTGAATGCCTGGCCATAGACAGCAAATCTAACAGGTGAAGAGAGCAAGCATAGGTATCCAGTAATGTCTGACATAAAATGCCATGATCAGCAGTGTCAAAGATTTCTGTTAGATCAATAAAAAGAGCTGCACTGTAGTTCTTTGTGTCCAAGGCTTCATAGACATCATTGAGAACAGTTAGAGTACTGCGCAGTTTCCTGATGAAAGGAGGTAAAGTACTATTTTCATCCAGATAACTTTGAAGTTGATTATTTACCAGTTTGGAAATTATCCTGCAATTATTAACCATTGAGGGCGATAACATTTATTTGATATATATATATATATACACATATTTATACGTGTGTGTGTGTGTGTGTGTGTGCCTAGACCCCTCAGGGGAACGTAACAAAATAAATATATATATATATATATATATTTGTGTGTGTTTGTTTGTTTAGCTCTGGTTCCAGACACTCAGGTAGAAAATACTGCGAGTATCCTCGAGATCGACATGTTTCACCTGCTGGTGAGTTTATACACCTGTCCATCGTGGCCCACTTAAAGCTCCGTTTTCGTCGGGTGGGTGCAGGTGACTCTGATTTCTCCGCATCTGCAGGTTTACTCTGTGCTGGCATACTCCTCCGTTCACTGTTTGGACCAATCAGGATGCGGTGTGGTGGACTCGGGCCACCTCCACCTCCTTCACTTGGTCACTGTGGCTCACCTGGTTCAGATCCTGCTCACCTCCACCACAGGTGTCGCTCTCTCTCACTCACACACAGTCTCTTGAGTTTTGTGAACCCGATGCTTCTGTCTCACCTGTGTGTATTACCTGTGTGTGCAGAGGAGGTATGTATGGATCAGGACAACAGTGGATCAGAGGAGGAGGAGCTCACCTGTCAGCTGTACAGCACACTGAGGAAACACCTGGGCAGGTGAGTTTGGATTGTGAGACATATTTACCCTGTTAGTACATTCAAAATCAGTAAAGAGGACTTCATTTCATCATCAGTGTGTTACCTGAGGTGTCCTCTGGGTGGCAGCTGTATCGTTGTCTTAAAGCTGGTGTCCTGCCGTTCCTCCGAGCCGCCGCCCTCTTCTTCCACTACCTGAACTCCACAGCGCCTCCCGCTGAGCTGATGAGTAAGACGAACACCGAGCAAAGTTCCTGTAACGATTCTGTTACACTGTGTGTTCACAGAAGTGTGTGTGTTTGTTGTAGTTGCAGGTCCTGGTCAGTGGGAGGCACTGTGCAGCTACCTCAGTCTGCCCTCCAACCTGCTGCTGCTTCACCTCAACCAGCAAACACTGCTGAAGCCGCTCATACACAGGTAACACCTGAATGAGGCATCTCATACTCCAAAGTACCTGGAAAAGCATTACCTGACACTCCTGTGTGTGTGTGTTCAGTTGGTGTTGTCATCCAGGTGTGAGACAGACCCTGCAGGGGAGCGGAGCCATCATCAGGTTCCCCAGAGAGTCAAATCGACTCATCGAGTTGCCGGAAGATTACAGCGTGCTCATCAATCAGGCGTCCAGCTTCACGTCAGTGAACACACAGTGAGATCAGAGTGATCGATTTAAAAAGGATCAATGCTGTGAAGTTCTTTTGTGAGGTGACCTGAAACTCTGCCGGCCCATCTGAACTCACCTGAGTGTTACATGTGCAGGTGTCCGCGCTCAGGCGGGGATAAGTCTCGCGCTCCCACGCTGTGCCTGGTGTGCGGCTGCATGCTGTGCTCTCAGAGTTACTGCTGTCAGACGGAGGTGGACGGCGAGGACGTGGGCGCCTGCACCGCACACACCTTCACCTGCGGAGCTGGCCTCGGCCTATTCCTCAGGTAACGCCTGCACAACTGAACTGACGCATGTCGCTCGGCCATGCCCTGCTAACCTGTGTGTGTCTGTGTGTGAGCAGGGTCAGAGAGAGTCAGGTGTTGTTTGTAGCAGGTAAAACAAAGGGCTGCTTCTACCCGCCCCCTTACCTGGATGACTATGGAGAAACTGACCAGGGCCTCAAGTATGTACGTTTGGTTGTTCAGCCCCACCCCCTCTACCAGTTTGTTTGCCCCCACCCCTGACCACACCCTCTACCTGTTTATTTGTTTGTTACAGGCGTGGGAATCCTCTCCACCTGTGTGCCGAGCGTTACAGGAAGATCGAGCGCCTGTGGCGCCAGCACGGCATCGCTGAGGTCATAGGTCACGCCCAGGAGGCCAATCAGGCGCTGGTTGCTATCGACTGGCAGCACCTGTGATGTTTGACTCTGCGCTGCCCCTGCCCTTAGAGAGACACTGATTGGCTCTCAATTGTGTCCCGCCCCTTTCTATATAAAACCACATCCTTGAACCAATAAGCTGCCTGCTTGATGCTAAGTTGCTTTCAGGGATTTTTCACCTTTGACCCTCCACATGTCTCTCCACCAATTAGTGTGGGACAGGAACAGGAAACTCTAATTCGGTCCAGTGACACCCTGCCTCCTGACTTCAAACACATCACCACCTTCATTTCTGATTGGCTAAGAGCATAAAGCAGCCGTCTCCATGGTAGCAGATTGATGGATGGATGGTCAGTAAAGTGTCTGGTAGGGGTTGAGCTTCAGCTGAAGACTGATCAGTGAAGACATATCAGAGCACATATCAGCGAACGATCGCTTTTTACTTTAGTTTAACATTTTGCTTAGAACTGATTGGTGGCGTGCTGTGTGATGTCACTTTCTGTGTTTTACTTTTGAATGCTGAGAATTATTTAAAACATGGCGCGGTCAGGTCTTCAGCTTGATGTCTTTTGTTTTTTGGGGGTATTTTTTAATGGCTGTCAGCTGAGCGCCTCATTGATCACATGATCTGTTAATATGTGAATTCCTGTATAAACGAGGACGTGTATGATAAAAACAATAAAAACTTTAAAGTGACATCACTTCCTGTCAGTTCATTACTTCAGGGGCAGAGACCCTGTTATGAGGACATAGACATTCCAGTAAGCCTGCTCTCACCTGCCAGGTGGGTCAAAACTGTGGAGGTAAACAAGTAGCTAACCAATAAACTGAGAAAACACCTGCTGGAGGTGGAGCTTGTTCAAGTGAAGCAAAGATTGGTTGTTGTTGGTTTTTTTTATATTGACAACTTTTAATTGCGCTGAGCAAAATAAACATCAGCACAAACATGAAAATGTGGAAATCCTGTAAAAGGTAAGAACGTGTGTGTATTGCTCATATTGAGGTGTATTCATTTATAGGTGATTTACTGTATCAGAAACTTCAGTCAGACTCAGTTGAGTCGCTTTCTTGTGGACGGCTAGGTGACGTCAGCGACACGACAAATCGTCAGCGATTTGTCAGGAACCTGAGAAGTTGATGACAGTACTTGGAGGTGAAACAATTTTTAATTTTATTCTATTTTATTAAGTTTTTTTTTTGCTTGTCAGTGATTGATACATCTGTTCTTAAGTTGGCTCATAAAAGCTCCTTCAGCTTTGCCTAATCTGACCAATGCCGCTAGTAAGTCCGCTCAGACTCACTCAGGGCGTCTTTAGGGTTGAGGTTTTCCCAGTCTTCTCATTTTTAGTAAAAACTCACTCAGAAATTTGACAGTTTTAACTAACAGACTCCAGTTTGTTCATGTAAATGGAGAGTCCTCTTCACACACTGAGGTTAATTATGGAGTTCCACAGGGTTCAGTGCTAGGACCAATTCTGTTTACATTATACATGCTTCCCTTAGGCAGCATCATTAGAAGACATAGCATACATTTACACTGCTATGCAGATGACACCCAGCTCTATCTGTCCATGAAGCCAGATGACACACACCAATTAGTTAAACTGCAGGAATGTCTTAAAGACATAAAGACCTGGATGGCCGCTAACTTTCTGCTTCTTAATTCAGATCAAACTGAGGTTTTTGTACTCGGCCCTGAAAAGCTTAGAAATATGGTATCTAAGCAGATTCTTCCTCTGGATGGCATTACCTTGGCCTCCAGTAACACTGTGAGGAACCTTGGAGTCATTTTTGACCAGGACATGTCCTTCAACGCACATATTAAACACATATGTAAGACTGCTTTCTTCCATTTGTGCAACATCTTATCCTTCACCTTAACACTAAACTGAACAGATCACACAACACTCGCGCTCTTTACCAGAAGGGCCAAACTTGGCACTAGTGGATGATGAGAGTCAAACCTTAGATACTGATCCGTATGCGTAGGTTTCCGGTACACATCAGCTTTTAGATGTCCCCCATTACTGATGGAAACCTCACAGTCTAAGAAGACTAACCTGCCACTTTTCATATCCTCCCTGGTGAATTTGATGTGTCAGTCCAACAAGTTAATGTGATCTGTGAAATGTGGTACGTCCTGAGATTTGATTTTCACCCAGGTGTCATCCACATATCTGAACCAATGGCTTGGTGGTGTTCCAGGGTAGGATAGCAAAGCCCTCTTTTCCACTACCATACCATAGTTTATTTCTAAAGCACTTTGGTCAGCCATGTGCTGTTTTTGAAGTGCTGCACAACAGAAATATAAGAGGTACAGTAAGAATAATAAATATGATGAATAAATAACAATAATGATAACAATAAAATAACATTATCAGTTACCCACCGAGTCAAAGGCCAGCGAGTGAAAATAAGTTTTTAATGTGGATTTAAAAACCAGCACTGATGTAGACTGCCTGATGTGAAGACGAAGATCATCCAAAGCTTCGGAGCCACAATAGAGAACACTCTGTCTCTAAGTTTCAGCTGTGCTTTCAGGACTGAGAGCATTTGAGAAAGAAGGCTTGACCTTCGACAGACGGCTGAGGTGATAGGATGAAGATTTCACCACCCCGTTTACGTGGCCATCGAAACTAAGTGCAGAGTCAATTTTTATCCCAAGATTAGTAACTGAGCTCTTCAGGTGAGGGTCAGAGCAGCATAGTCAACTTCTGGGGTACCAGAGGAACAACTGGGACCGAATAAAATTGCTTCCTTTTTACGTTCATTAAAATTTAAAAGATTTAGAGTGATCCCTGATTTAACATCACTAAGACGATCAAGCATGTCCTATGGAGGAGCTATGAGAGTGACTGAAAGCTGGCAATCATCAGCATATAGAAGAAATGAAATTGTGTTTCTGAAGATCGCACCCAGTGCAGGAGATACAATGAAAACAATAATGGCCCAAGAATAGATCCCTGCGGTACCCCCCATGGCAGAGGGACCAGAGAGGATGAGGCCAAACCCAACGTAAGACAAAAGTTCCTGAGAGATATGATTTTATCCACGAAAGTGCCAAGCCACCTCTAATGCTTCCATGCCTGGAACGCAAGTGAAGAGAGATGTAACATCGTACGAAACCATGGTTTCATCTGCCTCCATAACGACATCTCTCACCTTCTCAACAAAATCCAAGGTGTTCTGGATGTGGTGTTCAGAGCTGCCTACCAACGGGATGAGGATCGAAGCCAAAAACCTTCAGAGTTATGGGATCATTGGTGATTGATCAGTGGTTGTTGATCAATGGTCATCACAGTTTGCATATTAATCTTGATAAACTGACCTCACAGGCCATTGTTAGTCAGTGGTGCTAGTTTTCGTCATTATGCAAATGTCCTGTTTATAAGGTTGGAAACCTGCAGTCAGCTGAGACTGAAGACGTCACCTGATGATGATGAAACGTTTCTCCAAACGTCCAGATGAACAGAATCAACTTTTGGGATTTCCTTCCCTGGATGATTGAGAGTGCATCAAGAGATTTAGCATGGTGGTTAGTCTGCCAAGTAATTCTGGGAAGACTTTTTGATTTCTTTTATTTTTATTTTTTTGGTTACAAAATTGTAGGTCGCTGACAGAAGTCTGCTATTTTTCTTTTCTGTTTTTGTATTACTACTAAAAGTTTTTCTTCAGTCACACTTGTAAATGGCTCTAAGTGGGTGTATTATGTTCCGTTATCTTTTATTTTTGTTGCTGTTATGGTATCTCCAAAAGTTGATTCTGTTCATCTGGACGTAGCGTTTTGTGGGAGAAACGTTGTCGTCACTCATCCAGGTGACTTCTTCAGTCTCAGCTGACTGCAGGTTTCCCCAAATCTTATAAACAGTAAAGGAAGGAACAATGGACGGGGAGGTCAGTTCCTTAATCATAATTATGCAAATTCTCATGACCAGAATTTGCATAATTTACTGTCTATAAGATTTGGGGAAACCTGCAGTCAGCTGAGACTGAAGAAGGATGAGTGACGAAACGTTTCTCCCACAAAACGCTACGTCCAGATGAACAGAATCAACTTTTGGAGATACCATTGCATATGTTAAGAAGCTGTGTTTTGTGAACCAAACAACAAATGAGATTAGCCCCAAACTTGTCAAGCAGCTGTGTATAAGGAATCTCTGTATATGATACATGCACCAGCATTACACCAGCTGACTCCACTGCAAAGCTTGTTCACACTCCCTGGATCCTGTTGGTAGGTTATGACATATTTTACCCTGTGTGCTCGATCACAATGACTGGACTGTAACTGTTACCACATCTTTTCAATTTTTCACACTAAACAAAATAATAATGTACCCACCACACAAATACTGAGGGATGTGTAATGCAATTATAACACAGGCACACTCATGAAATCTCCAGTATCTCCAGTCATGAAGCAATTTTAGTTTACTATCATCATCAGGGAATTGTGCAGCATTTAAAGCGATCATTGTAGCGGTCACTCAGAGAGGCAGCTGTGCTGTGTTTGATGGTTTCTCTTTACATCCATCCATCCATCCATCCATCCATCTTCATCCGCTTATCCGAGGTCGGGTCGCGGGGGTAGCAGCCTAAGCAAAGAGGTCCAGACCTCCCTCTCCCCAGCCACCTCCTCCAGCTTGTCCGGGGGAATACCAAGGCGTTCCCAGGCCAGCCGAGAGATATAATCTCTCCAGCGTGTCCTGGGTCTGCCCCGGGGCCTCCTCCCGGTGGGACATGCCTGGAACACCTCGCCCAGGAGGCGCCCAGGGGGCATCCTTGCCAGATGCCCGAACCACCTCAGCTGGCTCCTTTCGATGTGGAGCAGCAGCTGCTCTACTCTGAGCCCCTCCCGGATGGCCGAACTTCTCACCCTATCTCTAAGGGAGAGGCCAGCCACCCTTCGGAGGAAGCTCATTTCCGCGGCTTGTATCCGCGATCTCGTTCTTTCGGTCACTACCCACAGCTCGTGGCCATAGGTGAGGGTAGGGACGTAGATCGACCGGTAAATTGAGAGCTTCGCTTTTACACTCAGCTCCCTCTTCACCACGACTGACCGGTGCAGCGTCCGCATTACTGCAGCCGCAGCCCCAATCCGTCTGTCGATCTCCGGCTCCCTTCTCCCATCACTCGCGAACAAGACCCCGAGATACTTGAACTCCTCCACTTGGGGCAGGAACTCATCCCCGACCCGGAGTGGGCACTCCACCCTTTTCCGGCTGAGAACCATGGCCTCAGATTTGGAGGTGCTGATCCTCATTCCCGCTGCGTCACACTCGGCTGCGAACCGCTCCAGTGCGAGCTGGAGGCCCTCACCCGATGAAGCCAACAGAACCACATCATCCGCAAAAATCAGAGATGAGATTCTGAGGCCACCAAAGCGAAAGCCCTCCGTCACTTGGCTGCACCTAGAAATCCTGTCCATAAAAATTATGAACAGAACCGGAGACAAAGGGCAGCCCTGGCGGAGCCCATCACCCACCGGGAACGAGTCCGACTTATTGCCGGCAATGCGAACCAAGCTCTTGCAACGGTTGTATAGGGATTGAATGGCCCGTAGCAATGGGCCAGACACCCCATACTCCCGCAACACCTCCCACAGGACACCCCGAGGGACACGGTCGAATGCCTTCTCCAGGTCCACAAAACACATGTAGACTGGTTGGGCAAACTCCCATGCACCCTCAAGTATCCTGGAGAGGATAAAGAGCTGGTCCAGTGTTCCGCGACCAGGACGAAAACCGCATTGTTCCTCCTGTATCCGAGGTTCGACTAGCGGACGAACTCTCCTCTCCAGCACCCTGGCATAGACTTTCCCAGGGAGGCTGAGGAGTGTGATCCCCCTGTAGTTGGAACACACCCTCCGGTCCCCCTTCTTAAAGATGGGGACCACCACCCCGGTCTGCCAGTCCACAGGCACTGCCCCTGATCTCCACGCAACATTGCAGAGACGTGTCAACCAAGACAGCCCTACAACGTCCAGCGCCTTCAGGAACTCGGGGCGGACCTCATCAACACCAGGGGCTCTGCCACCAAGGAGTTGTTTAACTGCCTCAGTGACCTCGCCCCCGGAAATTGGCGGGTCATACCCCTCATCCCCAGACTCTGCTTCCTCCTCGGAAGACGTGTCAGTGGGATTAAGGAGGTCCTTGAAGTATTCCTTCCACCGCCCGACAATTTTCTCAGTCGGCGTCAACAGCGCTCCGCCAGCACTATACACAGCGCAGGTAGAGCACCGCTTTCCCCTCCTGAGACGCCTGACGGTTTGCCAGAATCTCTTCGAGGCAGTCCGAAAGTCTTTTTCCATGGCCTCTCCGAACTCCTCCCACACCCGAGTTTTTGCTTCAGCCACTGCCCGAGCCGCATTCCGCTTGGCCTGTCGATACCTGTCGGCTGCCTCCGGAGTCCCACAGGCTAACCAAGCCCGATAGGCCTCCTTCTTCAGCCTGGTGGCTCCCTTCACCTCTGGTGTCCACCATTTGGTTCGGGGATTACCACCACGGCAGGCACCAACCACCTTGCGGCCGCAGCTCAATGCAGCAGCTTCGGCAATGGAGACGCTGAACATGGTCCATTCGGACTCAATGTCCCCAGTCTCCCTCGGAATGCTGTTGAAGCTCTGTCGGAGGTGTGCGTTGAAGATCTCGCGGACTGGGGCCTCTGCTAGACGTTCCCAGCACACCCTCACTACGCGTTTAGGTGCACCAGGTCTGTCCAGCGTCCTCCCCCGCCACCTGATCCAACTCACCACCAGGTGGTGATCAGTTGACAGCTCAGCCCCTCTCTTTACCCGAGTGTCCAGAACATATGGTCGCAGGTCTGGTGATACGATTACAAAATCGATCATCGACCTACGGCCTAGAGCATCCTGGTGCCACGTGCACTTATGAACACTCTTATGTTCGAACAGGGTGTTCGTTATGGCCAAACTGTGATTAGCACAGAAGTCCAATAACAAAGCACCGCTCGGGTTCAGATCAGGGAGGATTTCTCTTTACAATACTTTGCAAATGCATCCTCAGCCTTCAGCATTCACTTCTGCAGGTATGAGAGCATCGTGGACATCACACGAAGGAGTGGAGTCTAGATAAACAGTCTGACTGGTAAGCCTTGATAGTTTAAAAACTAGTAAAATCACTGCCTGACTTCAGATCGGGAAGTGCTCTGTTGTATTCGGTCTCTGCTTTGGGATCTCTACAAAACACCAGGACCGTGAGATGGCCTAACTCTCTGTGTACCTGCACAGTGAGCTCCCCTGGGTTTCTGGGTTTTCAAGTTCTCTCAAATGTAACCTGCTCAGTGCATGTGCACAGCATCTTTTACCACGGAGATCCAAGTTTTCTCACTAAACAGAGTTCAGGCTCCTGCTCACAGGAGGTTTGTTGGACTGCTTACTGAGACTACCCTGCCCTGAGGTGAGGCAGGTGAACTCTGCTCAGTGAAGCATGTGACAGTGAGGAGGAAGCAGCTGCTTAACATCAAACCAATTAGGAGTTAGAGGAGGGATTAGAGGCAGCAGCTGATCTGCTGATAATGAGCTCAGGAGGCTTTAGGATGACGAGCTGCCGCACGCTCGCATTCACACCTCCATACATCCTGCAGGAAATACTCACTTGGTCTGTGTGAATATTGTGCAGTGTTTGATGGTGGACTCCTCTGCTCCCTCAGTAACATGGACTGTCCCCCCTTGCAGCTCAGCATTATGGGCCTGAAACCAGTAGATGTTGTTTTTTCACGAGTAAAGCTCTGAATCTGAGTCTGAACTGCAGCTGCTTCTTATTGAATCCTGACCCTCAGTGTCTGTTTGAATTCTCAGAGTTGCTAAAATGCCTTTCATGCCGGTGAAGTTCAACCTGCAGAAGCGGGTCAAGCTGGCTCAGGGTCTATGGATGCTCTACTGGTTTTCAGTCATCGCAGGGATCCTCATCTTCAGCCTCGGCATCTTCTTCAAGATTGAGCTGCGGAAGAGAAGTGAGATGATGGACAACAACGAGAGCCACCTGGTGCCCAACCTGCTGATTCTGGTGGGATTGCTGGCTTGCGGCCTTAATGCCTTCGGAGGGAAGGTGTGCCATGACTCTCTGGATCCCATCAAGTTCTCCAAGTGGAAGCCGATGTTGAAGACATATTTGCTGCTGTGCTGTGGCTTCAACGTGTTGCTGGTACTCGTGTCGCTGCTCTGCTTCCTTATGCAGTTCTCCGTATACCTGACACTGGCCGAGGGCCTGAGTTACGCCATCCGGTTTTACAAGGACACGGACACGCCAGGGCGCTGCTTCATGAAGAGGACGCTGGACATGACGCAGATCGAGTTCCACTGCTGCGGGAACAACAATTTCAGGGATTGGTTTGAGGTTCAGTGGATCAGCAACCGCTACCTGGACATGAGCAACGATGTGGTCAAAGAGTGAGTATCTGAGCGGGGTGGCCGGTCACGTGGAGCCATTATTGAAAAGTTATCGATGTTGTTGGATAATGTATCTGCTGTTTAATAATTTACACACAGAGCTGGCACCTGATTCTATTAGATGAATCCATAATTATTCTATAGAAATTGTCCATCTGAATATTCCTCTATATTTTAATCAAACTCATCAATTTTTAACAAAGCAGCAGCCTCGGGAAAAGTGTCTCTGTGATCACGACGCAAGTCTGATCAGCAGCTCCTCGTTGAACTGAGCACCTCAGATATTTCTAAATTAAATTTCTCAGGTTTTATTCATTAGTTTCTCAGATGAATTAAACATTGGGCTCAGCAGAGGATCAGAGAGGTCTTAAGGAGGTAAAAGTCAACGTTTAGGAGCTTTGTGTGGGGCGTCTCCTCTGAGACTCTAATCTGTCACTTGATCCTTAAACACAGCAAAGCGGACATTAAAGAAACATAGCTTCTGATCAGAAATGAACACGTCTGATTGGCTGCAGCTCTGAAATAGTGGCAAACCTGTAACTATTTTGTTTTCTGTTCTAATGTGTTTAAAAGAGATTTTCTCTCTCTAATATAATTGATCCAACTTAAAGCCATACCCACAGCTTGTACCAATTAACAAGTTAAATAACATACTGCATCTGACAAAGTGAAAACTTTACATGTCGCTGTTCTTCATATTTGAACGAAGCCGTCTTATTCTCCATCAGTGTCTCTGCTGAGTTGAATTGTGGGATATAAATTATATTGTATGCTCTTGCCATACGAAGGTTTCCGATTGACTAAAACGTCTAATGGACTATTTTGTACTCTACTCTACTTTTCTCACTTTGAGTCTAAAGCTGCAACGTTTAATGATGATTTTATCAGATAATTTGATCACATCTGGTAGTACCATCCATAGACAAATTTACCAATATTTTTAACATATTGGTTAAATTTGACATCACCCTCCAAGATAATCTAACAAGTTTAAACGTGACAGGAAAAGGGAGAGTTTATTTTCTTCTTAATGACCTTCCTCCAAAAGGGCAAACCAGTTTTCAGATTTGGAGAGCAGATAAATCATCCAGAGGTGCAGACTGTAGTGAGTTTCACTGTCGTCATGAAACATTTGCGTGGCTTTACTTCCACTTAAATTGAGCTGAAGGCTGCCATAAGAGACATTTCCTCTGCAGCATTCAGTGCCTGGTCCTCAACAGTTTTCCATCACAGTGAATAATCTTATTAAAGCAGAGTGCAGCTGTATGCTGACGGTCCTCTCAGTTATGGCTCTGATGTTCTGCTCAGTTATGATTCTTTTGAAATTCTTACTTTCCATGCAAACAGCCTTGCAAACATTATAACTGTTATGGAGGCCTTCCTCCACAGTGGCCAGTGAGTGTTTCACCTCCACATGGTTCTTGCTCATAGGGTGACCCTCTCTGAAAGTTCAGGAACTCAGGGAAATTGGTCGACTTCTTGCAGTATTTTATTGATCTTTGGTTTAGTCTCTGTAGTAACGTATAGTTCCTATTAGCTTACTTTTGTCTTGAGTCACCTGTGCTGCAACCATTCATCCATTTCAGCATAGATTTAACTAACCCATTTCCAGAGCAATGGGGGGGTCGTCGCTAATCTCTCCTCAGTCCCCAGGCTGGCTATGTTTGACCTCTGACCTGTGTTTGGCCTGCAGTCGAGTCCTGAGTAACGTGGAGGGGAAGTATCTGATGGACAGCGTCCCATTCAGCTGCTGTAACCCCGGGTCCCCCCGGCCCTGCATCCAGCACCACCTGACCAATAACTCTGCTCATTACGACTATGACCACCGCACAGAGGAGCTCAACATCTGGACCCGGGGCTGCCTTGAGGCCCTCTTCTCCTATTACAGCAGCCTGATGAGCAGCATTGGTGTTTTTGTCCTCTTTGCCATCATCCTGGAGGTAAGACCCCACCCACATTCCACTGCAGCCAATCAGCCAAACAGACATCTCTTTGATTCAGATGTTCAGCTTAGAAAATCTGAAGCTGCAACATAACGACTAAAATTGAATGGAAACAGCTAGCCTGGTCCTGTGACATACTCCATCTGCAAATGTCTGAGAAGCTGTGATGGCGCGTGAGACCCAGAAATAAAAAGCGTTGCTCTACAGTTTATTAGCAGTTTCCAGCTGCTCTTCTGCTCATCTAACATATCAAATCTAGTCTGACAAATTATTTCAATAAGCAGACAATGAAAGGCTGAAACCTAACCTAAGCATATCTTCTGTTGTTTTAATGTCAAACTTGTCAATGCATCTCAGATTTGTTAGTTTCACTTTATTTGCCTTCTGCTTTAATGAAAGCTTCACATTGTACAGGAGAAACCGGGCATGTGGCTGTTCTAAAGCCGGGTGCTTTGTTTGAAAAAGCAATGGAAAAAATAAAAATCAGTGAATGTGTGTTTGGTGCTGTAACTCATTTGTTCAAAGTGAACAGGCTTAAGTCTTTGACTTTCTCTCTCGGGTGAATCCAGGCTCCAAGTTCTCTTCCTAATCTTGTGATTTAGAACAAGATCATTGCAGCAGCGCCCCTGCAGTAAATTCAGCGGAGTGAGCAGGTTAACAGAATAACTGATTAGTGTGGGATTAGCATTAGTGCTGATGTTCCTGAGCGGCTGCTGTATCACGACACGGCACACACAATTTAAAAAGGCCGTTTTTGTTTAAATTCTCTGTGTAACTCCAACTGCATCATGAAAACGCACACATTCTCTGCATGACTTTTTCTGTTGTGGCTGTGACTGTGTGATTTCTGTTGTGCTCATACGTGACTCAGGACCTGAGGTGGATCATCTGGTGAAATGTCACATTAAGTGGTGGTCAGGCTCACTGAGGATAAGGAGCTATTTCTGGGGGGTTAATCTGTTCACAGAAACAGCAGGTTGCATTCTGGGAAAATAAGGATGAGGGACACTTCCTGAGAGGGAGAAGTGAGTTGGAATCTGGGTCAAAACAACATGTTTGACCTGAAAGGCTTAAGTTAAAAAAAACAACATCCTGAACTCAGTTTTTCCTCACTCCTCAGTTTAAAGGGCGAGCCTCAGGGTTCAGTACCAGGCTCTCTGTAGTTTGCAATTCGGTCTATGATCTTAATAAAGCAGAGTGTGACTGTATGCTCATGATATTGCCATTTGCCACTCGGAGGCTCTCACGCTGTTCTCTGAACAAAGCAAACAATAATGTGTAATTGTCGTTAGGGTGCTGCTAAAGAAAATAAAAGGGCCCAAAATTGTATTGAAGCCTTCTAACAGAAAATTTCACATTTCTTTTGACAGAGTCTGTTAAATGAGCACAAAACAAAACTACTAATACCAACTAAAAATGACCACAAACAACATTCCTGTCACCACAATGTTCTCTGGGGGGACTGTAGGGATTTAAAACTCGGTCAGAACCAGAGATTCACCTTAAAATGATGAGGTCATAAAATATTACATGTACTTGGCTGGATGGGTTTTTCCTGGATTTGCCCTAAATGTGAGCTGTGTGTGTCTATGTCAGTCTGTGGACATGGCAGGGCTGAAGTACTTGAGCACAGCGCTTGAGACGATGGCAGAGCCGGAGAACCCAGAGTGTGAGAGTGAGGGCTGGCTGCTCGAGAAGGGCGTCAAGGAGACGTTCAGCGATCTGCTCACCAAATTGAAGACCCTTGGGAGGACCAACCAGGTGGAAGGCGGAGATGCTCCAGAGGCCAACACCTGATAGCCAAACCCACCACAGAGGACTGATGTCTCCCCTTCTCTTCACCCCCCTCAAATGCCATCTCTCCCCCCATAAGAGGGAGAAAAGAACTGTATATAAGCCACACATGCACATTAATGTGAACATTTGAAGTTCCTGTGAATGTCGATATTTTCTGTAAATATGTTAAACAGAGTTTATTTTTAAAAAAAGAGGAACGTGCTCCTGTAATTAAAACATCATCACCCCTCTCAGAGTAGCAGTTCCTGTCAGGCGGCGGTTAGACCATCAGACAGCATCGGTCCCAGTGAGTCTATTCCCACCAATGTGTCTGAGTGTTGCAGTTCCGTGTTTGTCCAGCAGGGAGCACACAGCCAAGACAGCACGGATCCATTGACCTCATCATTAGTGTAAAAAGATCAACCTAGTTGTTATTTCTTACATTCAGATGTTTGAATGTGTGTCATTTCTGCTGGCTTTCTCCAGCAATCACTGGAGACTTTAACATGAGAGAACAAACCACTAAGCAGCACACAACGTACCAGTGCTGCCATCTGTGAGAGCAGGCAGCAATGACAGAGGTTCATACACAGCAGCATGACACCTGTATAAAACTCCTGTCAGTACAGAGGCTCAGATGGTGTTCACACAGCTGTACTTATTGCCTGTATACGAAACATGCACATGCAGGTGTATATACAGGTGTAAAGTTAATGTAACTGATGTAGGACTAACAGAAACGGCACATCTTACATTATTATAAAGGCCGGTGTGCACAGGTGTATACAGAGCTAAACACAAACTACAGGTATAAAAATGATCATTTGTCAGTTTGATGTGGTCGTTATTTTTCTTTTTTTTTTTTTTTTTTTAAATGTCAACATCTTATCACGTCTTTGTTGATAAATGGCTACCGAATGCTTCACCTTAACACAAATTAAGTGTGTTTCTGCTTGGGTCTGTTCATTATGCACTGAGCAGGTGAGTTAACAGCACTGACTGTCTCTGCAGTTTAAAAAATTTAATACCCCTCACTGACGAAATGCTCCTAGTGTGATTTCAAACCGCACAACGAATGGAGCAAAGCTGTGTCCAACACATGCCGTCACAGATGGGTTATTCCTGCAGGTGTGGGTGACATGTCCAGAAAGAACACCCGGCAGACTGAATTCAGGTTGAAAAATGGGCTGTGGCAATCGTGTGATTGGTTATGAGGCGTTTCCTTTATTGCTTTCTTTCTCTGTAAGGTCTGAAACCTGTGATCATTTAAGGGACAGGAAATGACGTCGGAGAGAAATCTGCTCTCAGATTTGTAGTTAAAGCCAAGTCCACTGCATAGAGCATCATATGTTTCTGTTTCTTTGGAGAGAGTGATGTCTTCAGTCAGTTGTTGTGGGTTGGTTGGAGCTTCTAGTTCTCTGTGTATGATAAAACCTATAAAGAGATTGTGACTGAAACCAAGCTGTCTGACTCATCTTTTATCAAACAGAGCTTTGGAACACGTAACATAAAAATATATTTATATATTATTAGATATCTATAAGTACTGTGAGAAAACCTTCAGCTTTGGTCTTTATTGTGCTGTCTTAGGTGTTCAGGTGTGAAATACTTTAGTGTTTTACAGCTTATATTAAATTCACATTACATTTTTGTAAGTACATCTTTAGCAGTATGTCTGTGAAGGTTCTCAGTCATCCAGGCCATCGTAGTCTAAGGAGCTTGGAAAGAAAAGCGTCTGGACTTCTTTAAGTTGCTTGAAGACGTTTCACCTCTCATCCGAGAAGCTTCTTCTGTTCAACTGAAGAAGCTTTTCTTTCCAAGCTATCTTTAGCAGTATATTTTACAGGGTTTTTTTTTGGTGTTTTTCTTGCAGTATTTATTGTGCTTTATAAAAAAAAAAAATGTGTCATTTAAAGTTCCTTGGGCTGTTATTACAGTGTTTTGTTTTACTTTTTTGGTCTTATCACTAGTACCATCGCTTTTATTGTGATATTTTTACAGTTTTCTTTTATAGTTTTTTGGGGGGAGTTTCTTGCAGTATTTTTCCAGTGTTATACATCATTGTGTGACATGTGCAGTTCATTACCTCACCTGAGCAGATAAATGGTTAATCAGCTCACAGGGAGATTAACTCTGTTTATATCAGCTAAAGGTCAAAGACAGTGACCGTGACGCAGAGAGGAACCTGGGGGGTCCAGAGATGGAGCCAAGTCCAAGTCCTTTAAAGGACACTGTAGACATCGTGAAGCAATACGAACACAAACCTACCCCGCACTAGCTGACTGCAGACAGTGTAAATGGACTGGACTCTGCCTCGAATCTTCCGCCTTTTTAAAATGTACATTGGTCAGTGCATGGTGTAACCAAAACCTGAAAACCTGCACACCAGTACCTTTGCCACAGACTGGTTGTAACTAATGTTTATCGTGTTGGACCAGTATTACCAGCTACTGAAGAACAGGAGGGTCAGCTGACGGTCGAGAACTGGGGAAGATGAGGATCCACTCAGAGGTTAGAGATTAAAGCAAAGCTGAGGAAGCGATTTAAACTTTGATCCTTTTAATGCAGCACGCAATGCTTTTACCCAGTGGGAGGTTAACGAGAATACAGGTGATGCTAACTCTGTTCCAAAGTACAGTGCCTCAGTCTGAGCATGATTAGAGAAACAGAAAAAAATGGAGACTTCGTACAAAAGTGTAAAAACGAACATTAATGAGAGACAATAAAGGAGTTCAACATGAATGAAATATGCTAAAGTGGAGAGAACGGATTCAGAACCAGGTCTGATGTGAAGACCTGATGATTAGTTCTGGTTAAAACAGAAGTTTCTGTTTTACACATTTGTGGCGGGGCGTGGTCAGTGGCGCGGCTGCAGCGAGGTGAACACACCTGAACGGCATCCGCAATCACGCCTCACCTGCATAAAAGGAAGAACTGGGTCCGGTCTGAGGGTTGTTGTTGCTGGTGATGTGCTCGGCTGCGAGCTGAAAAGCTGCAGCTGTGTGTGTAAAGAACAGCAACCAGAAATAAAAGATGAGATGATGATGAGATAGCCTTTATTTTTCAGTTGCAGGTCTTTTGCCCACAACAGAGCTGACAGACCTTGCCGACCGTACATACAATACACAAACATCACATTGGGGAGACAGGTCAGGCTAGGTAGCAAGGAAAAAAACATCGAAATGTGTAACACAAAAGGATAATACAGGAATGCACAGATATCAACACACCATAACACAATAAACACAGACAAGCAACATGGGAAAGAGTTCCAGTGTGTACATCTGGGGTCCGTTCTTCGTACCTCGCTAAGTACCATATTTTCACGACCATAAGGCGCACTTAAAAGTCTTAGATTTTCTTCAAAAAGTACGGCGCGCCCTATAGCGCAGTGCGCCCTGTGTGTTGTAATGAGGACGTAGTAGAGAACACCATGAGAACGCTAAAGGGTGAAGTGTGGCCGAGTTGGAGGAAAGACTCGAGCGGTGGATCATCGAGCAAAGAACGAGCGGGAGAAGCGTTTCGACGGTCACCATTCGGCTAAAAGCAGTTTCACTTTCACTTTTTATGAAACGGTGCCATTTTTCCATCCGGACCGGGACTACGGTAGCGCAGCAACTTCCAGCAGATTATAAGGAAAAGCTGGCCATCTTCCGCTCCTACTGCAGCAAACACAACAGCGACAAAAACATCCAGCCCAGCCACATCACTAACATGGACGAGGTCCCGCTCACTTTTGACATCCCGGTGAGTCACACTGTGGAGAAGAAGGGGACCAGCACGGTAGCGATACGCACAACGGGGTATGAAAAGTCTTCTTTTACTGTTGTGCTTGGCTGCCATGCTAATGGACAGAAACTGCCGCCTATGGTGATTTTTAAGCGAAAGACTTTGCCTAAAGAGAAGTTTCCAGCAGGAATCATCATTAAGGCAAATGAAAAGGGCTGGATGGATGAGGAAATGATGAAAGAGTGGCTGAGGGAGGTGTATGTAAGGAGACCAGGTGGTTTTTTCCACGCATCACCATCGCTCTTAATCTGTGACTCTATGCGTGCCCATCTCACAGCCGATGTGAAAAAACTAGTGAAACAAATGAACTGTGAGCTTGCTGTCATTCCGGGAGGCCTGACAAAGGAACTCCAGCCGCTGGGCATCGGTGTGAACCGCCCGTTCAAAGTAAGGCTGCGAGCGGCCTGGGAGCGATGGATGACCGATGGAGACCACAGTTTCACCAAGAGTGGAAGGCAGCGCCGGGCGAGTTACGCCACAATTTGCCAATGGATTGTAGATGCTTGGGCTAACATGTCTGCTGGCACTGTTGTTCGAGCTTTCGCAAAAGCCGGCATCATTTCCGAGGAGCCGCACGGCACGGAAAGTGACTCTGACGGTGAAGAAAGTGAACCTGGCATGTTTGATGGAGATTTAGCGCAGCTGTTCAATTCAGACACAGATGAGGACTTCGATGGGTTTGATTGATGATAAAAATGTGAGTACCAAACTCAGTTTTGCTCCTGCTTTATTTTTAAATATGCACACTTGTATGCTTGTGTGTTGTTGATGATGACGATTACCGGTAATAGAAATGTGAGTAAGGTACCGAACTCAGGTTTGCTCCCGCTTTATTTTTAAATACGCATACGGTACTTGTATGCGCCCTATGATCCAGTGCGCCTTATGTGTGTGTTAAATACGGTAATGGCACACATAACTGAGACTGCGCCTTTTAGTACAGTGCGTCTTATGGTCGTGAAAATACGGTAAGTTAGCTGGATTTGATTGTTGACGATTTCGCGTGATCTTGGATCGTTCGGTTCTCCGAAGCTCATCCGGGACTTGCTGTCATAGCAACAGACCCGTAAGCGTAAACCTGCTCGGGAGCAGGTTTACTTTATGTAAACAAGATTAGATCGCGGCCACTCAAGTATGTCCGCGTCATGTATACGAAAGCAATAGTGATATTTTACCACTGTTTTACCATAAATACATATTATCAATGTAACTAAAGTTAATGCAGTATTTGATTCTTTTATTGATTCCATACAGATACATACAGGTCATTTCCTAAAAAAAGGAAAATGTACTATTAATCATTCTATTTCATGTATTTGATTATTTCAGATGTAATTCATATTTTAGAGTAGTAATTGTAAATTACTTCGTGTAATCAAGATGAGAGACCACGGCTATAAAAGCGAAGGTGGATTTGGGAAGTCTGTCGCAGCCATGTCCTGTCCGTATACGCGAGCCACCCATTGCGGAAGGTGCAAGATTGATAAGGAGAGTTTTCAGAATTCAGCGTATATTGCGGGATAGACAGGATCCTTTAGCTCAGCGCGACAGTGTGCTCATAGAGAGATATCGACTTTCCCGTGAGGGTATTATTTACTTAACCAACTTGTTGACGAGGGGGTGCAGGACCACCACCTGTCTTTTTGTGCTCTGCCCTTTTCTTGGTTGCTGTTATAAACAAACAGATTATTTCACGGTCTCTTTCCAAGAGACTAAAAGCAATATAAGTGATAAATATTACCATTCTGTAGAATATTCTTCTATTTCACTTTTACTTGTTCCCATGTTCTAGTGGGTCCTGTCGTGGCTCTAATGTGAAAGAGGATATAATGTAATATACTATAATATAATATGATATAATATAATATAATATAGTGTAATATAATAAATTTACCCTACCGCCTACTGGTGTTGGCCAGAGGGGCCGATGGCGTGATATGGCAGCCTGGCTTCTGTCAGTCTGCCCCAGGGCAGCTGTGGCTACAACCGTAGCTTGCCTCCACCAGTGTGTGAATGTGAGAGTGAATGAATAGTGGCATTGTAAAGCGCTTTGGGTGCCTTGAAAAGCGCTATATAAATCCAATCCATTATTATTATTATTATTAAATTACTTACGAGTTTAATTTGTCAGCAACTTTCTGCCAGCCCTCTCTCCTTGCTTTTCAAGGTTCAAGGTTCAAGGTTCAAGGTTCTTTATTTGTCACATGTATAGTTATACAAGTATAACACACAGTGAAATGTAGGCTGACACGCTCCTCGACATGTGCAAAAATTGGGGGGGGGGGGTGTAGAGGAAGAACATTAATATATATATATATATACAGACATATAGTATATACACTGGGTGAATGTGCAGTAGTAGCAGCAAGCAGGTGAATTCTGTATATTAATATGAATAGACATCTGACTATTTTACAGGAGACAATATAAACATATTTAAAATTAAAGGAATTTGAAATGTACATTGTGCCTTGGTTTAGTGTCTGGAAGAGTCCTGTCTCAGTCAATTATAGATGATGTGAGAGGGCGGGTGTGTGTGTTTAGGGCACGGATGGCTTGGGGATAGAAGCTCCTCTTGAGTCTCTCTGTCCTTGCCTGGAAGATGAGGAACCTTCTACCAGATTGCAGAAGTTGGA
Source organism: Simochromis diagramma (assembly GCF_900408965.1). Lineage (NCBI taxonomy): Eukaryota > Metazoa > Chordata > Actinopteri > Cichliformes > Cichlidae > Simochromis > Simochromis diagramma. Next base: position 380,456 of record NW_024387394.1, read on the forward strand.
ACAGTTTGTTGCCAGGATGGGACGGGTCCTTCAGTATCTGCGCTGCTCTAGTCCGGCATCTCCTGGTGTAGGTGTCCTGAAGCGGGGGGAGAGCAATCCTGCAGCAGCGTTCTGCTGTACGGATCACTCTCTGGAGAGCTTTTTGGTCCTTCACACAGCTGTTCCCAAACCACGATGTCATGTTCTGTGTGAGGATGCTCTCCACAGCGCCTGTATAGAAAATCCTGAGGATCTTTGGAGAGACCCTGAACTTCCTCAGTTGTCGTAGGTGATACAGGCGCTGCCTAGCCTTTTTGGTCTGGACCTGAATGTGGGCAGACCATGTCAGGTCTGAGGAGATGTGGACACCAAGATACTTGAAGGACTGCACCCTCTCCACTGGAGCTCCATTGATGATGATGGGCTTGTAGTCTATGTGCTGACCCCTTCTGAAGACCACCACCAGCTCCTTGGTCTTGCTGACGTTCAGCTGGAGGTGGTTGTCCTGACACCACGATGCCAGATTCTTCACTTCATCCATGTAGGCCGCCTCATCGTTGTTGGAGATGGCACCCAACACCACTGTGTCGTCAGCAAACTTCACAATGGTGTTGGAGCCATGGGTGGCCACACAGTCTGAAGTGTAGAGGGAGTAGAGCAGTGGCGAGAGGACACATCCCTGAGGTGCTCCTGTGTTGATGGTGATGCTGTTGGAGAAGCACCTGCCCACCCTCACCACCTGAGTTCTGCCAGTGAGGAAGTCCAACACCCATGCACACAGATGGCTGTTAAGTCCCAGATCCCTCAGCTTTGTGAACAGTCTGCAGGGCACTATTGTGTTAAACGCTGAACTGTAATCAACAAACAGCATTCAGCATTTTGCAGCCTTTGCAGTGTTCCCTTGCGTTTTAATTAAACTCTGAAACTCCTGATATCCCTCAATCAAGAGTTCTGCTGCCGAAAAATACTGAGCGCGCTCCTTCGACATTTTCGCCGACCAATCAAAGGGTTGCCGATCAATGTTTCTACTATCGATGCGTAGCCCCTGTTAAGCCACCCAGTGATCTCACATTACTTCATCCAGCTATACTAATCGTCAACAACAGGTGTGTTCGGAGAACCGGAATAGCGAGCTCAAAGTTAGCGCGATGATTTGATCTTGGATGTGTCATTTGATCTTGGATGTAGTAAGCGAGGTACGAAGAACGGACCCCTGATCTGGGACCGCTGCAATCTTTCAACTGCGCCTCCAACTGACCTGATGTCCACATCAGAGGGGAGGTAAGCGTTGGATCCGGGGTAGGGAGGGTGATGCGTCGGTGAGTGCTTATCAGTATCAGTATATGTATGTGTGTGCGTGTCCATAGTTCAGCTGAGACAGTGTCCTTCGCCCTGCCAGGCTAAGTAAACAGTCTTCCAGCCAACCCTGGTGGCCTTGTAGGGAATGGGAACCCATATGGAAAAGAAATAGTAAAAATGTCACACTGCGACTGAACGGACTCACGCGCAGGCTCTAGGTCTTGAAAGCATAAGAGTCTTTATTATGATACACCAGGTGATTATTTACAAAAGTGAGGGGAAAGCCGGGCTCCGGGGGTCCACACACGAACGGGAAAGACGCCGATAGTCACACACACACACACACTCCGTCCACTCCTCTTCACACTCCACTCACTCGGGTAACACAGGGGTTGGTCCAGGGAATCTGTACACAGAGACACGAAGGGATAGTAAGGCAAATCGCTGTGAAAGCACTCTAGAAGTAATTGAGCTGGGGTTACACTGACGAGGGTCGGCAACAGTCCAGCGATGAGAAACACAGCGCTGCCATCTTATAAAGGAGCTGGATCACTCGTGATGAGCCACAGGTGCGTGGGCCAAGGGCAGGAGCCCACAGGTGAGCTCCGCCCAGGCAGAGGGAGGAGGGAAAGGGGGGAAGGGAGAGAGCAGGAACAAAAAAAAGAATACAAAAACATATGTAGCCATACTGAGCTGACCGGGTAGGCACAGGGACCCTGACAAAAAACTTATATGTGATTACTCATGAAAGTGGCCACTTTCATGAGTAAATCATATAAGGCTTACATGAGTTACTCATGGTAGTGGCCAATTTCTCATTACTTTCATACATTGTTTTAGTAAGTATCCAAAACATACAAGTTTCATTATATAATTTTTCAAGGGATCTTATATCTGTTTTCACTCTTATATGCTTTTCATACAAGTTTCACACAAGACAGATACAAAATTTATAAGATTTATATATATCTTTTCCATATGGGAAGGAACAGACTCAACACAGTCGTTATCAGGGAGTTTTTGTTCAGCTCCAGCCTTGAGCCCACAGCTGGCACCGAAGGGGTAACCGCATTATGATGGTGATTTTTCTTTTGCAACAACTCATGAGAATTTCAAGCTGTTCTTTAAAACTCCGACACTGGTCTCTCAATCTCCCGTTGGATAGCCGCGAGTTTCTCCATGATGTTATTAACCTTCAGTTCCGTGGTGTTGTCATTCTTTTGCTCAAAGGGCAGATTCTGAGACCTCACAACCGCAGTCAGCTGTTCCAAGATGTAATCCAACTTCCGCGCAGAGGTGTTGTTCCGGGTGGACTTTTCCTTGATGTAATCCAATATACACTCAGAGGTCTTATTCTGAGCATTCACTGCAGCTGTAAGCGCCTCCAAGCGCTTAACCATGCTGCACTCAGTCAGCCCTTTCTGAGAAGTCGCGCCTCGTCCCATCGTTCCAATCCCAGCGGGCAGCCTTGGGGGGGTTTGAACAGCCAGTTCCGCTTTCTTAATTCTCCGATAAGCCAGGGCCAAGCCAGCTCCGATCAGCAAGAACCCTGTTATCATGGTTCCGAACAGATAGATATCTTCAGCGTCCTCGATCGACAGTCCCGCTAGGCACACGATCCTCCAGTTCTGCCACCCGTCCATCGTGTATCCGGCAGGGAAAGTCCCTCCAGGGCACTCGGGCTCTCCCGAGCCCAGACTTCTCGTTGAGAAAAGGGTGTCAATAGCATTCAGAGACCAGTTGATCAAATCCATAATTCTCTTTAGGGTTTAGAAACAGACTGTGAGAGAGTGTTCCAGGGAAAGTAATACAAAAAACACGAGACTAGACAAGGACATAAGAACTAAGCAGGGAAGATAAGGGAGAGGAGAAAAAGTGCGTCCGCCTCCTCCGAGAGCCAAAGCAGAAAATAAAAGTGTATGCTGGAAAGCATGGAGACGTGGTCAGGTCTGCTGTGGATTTCTTCCAACATTATATGTTGGATTCATGAGGTTTGGGGCATGGCAACCCAGTACCGGGCAAGCCAGGGAAGGTGCTGGCCCAAAGTGTAGCCAAGCTCGTGACCCCCTCCACCCTGACCACCACCTCTTCAACATCCTGGCTTCTGGAGAAAGCTTCAGATCCATCAGGTGCAAAACCAACAGACTAAAGAACAGCTTCTTCCTGTGGGCTGTCAGAACTCTTTTTTTTTTTTTTTTTTTTTTTTTTTGCCTGTCCCATTTGGTTCTTTAGCCGTCAGAATTGTTGTCTGAGGACCAACAAGGATACCCAATGGATTTATTTTGCCAAATGGATCATCGTGGCATTGCCGTATTGGTCCATTTGATCGACCTTTGTTTTTATTATTTATTTTATTTTATTTTCAGTTGTTACAGACGGGACAGACATGAGTGAGGGATAGGAAAGGGAGAGAGAAAGAGGAAGGAAAAGAAAAACAGAAGGGGAGAGGGACAGTGAGAAAGGGAAAAAAAATCTCCTGGATCACCTGTTGAGAATAGAAAACAAGCAAAAAAAAACCCAAAGGAACATACTAAACACAACACCATCGCATTAATCTAGCTAAGTGTAAACAGCAGTAAATACTAAATATTCAATGTTGTTGTGCAGCACGCAGGACAGACAGCACACAATGTGCTTTGAAGTAGCAGCCAAGTAAGGTGTAATTTAAGTCTACGAGCAGTGAACATCCGTGTGCACACCTGTGTGGATCAGCGCGCTTGTATTCAAATGGTTTCCACATGTAATGGTCTGCAAGAGGATGTAGAGAGCCATAGCCCCGTCCCCCAGGGCATGAAGAAGGCATGGAGGAGATCCAGGCCCCAGACATCCAGAGGCCTCAGAGTGCGAGAGCCTGAGGAGGACCACCGGAGGGGCATCCGTGCCACCCTCATGGGAAGGGCTGAGGATCCCCAGACGAGGCGTCACCCAGTAGCCACCGAGAAGAAGCTAGAGGGGGCTGCACCGGCGTGCCCGCCGGCTCTGCCGGCAGCCAGGTGTGCCAGAGTGAACCGAGCCGCAGGCCCAGAGGCCGGAGGCCCGAGGGCCCCCCGCACCCCGGAGGAGGCCTGACCGAGCAACAGGCGCCAGGCCCCGCCAGGTAGCCACCGGGAGTGAGCTGGTACATACCTGAGTGCCCAGCCCCGGACACCAAGAACCACCAATGCACCGACCCCTGACGGCATCAGTCACCGGCAGGGAGTGTGGTGAGGGGAGATAGGCCTTGGAGGGCCTGGGAGTTCCCAGAGAGGTGGAGTCTAAGACCCGACCTGACATATAGACACAGACAAACAGGCACACACAGACACAAACATGCATTCCCACCCTCATGCACACATATACAAACACTCAGCACTCACCCAACGTAAGGATTGACATAAATGGACATGTACACACAATCACACTCCCCAAACATACTCTATACCCTGGGTCCAGAACCCAGACCCAAGAGATGTTACCCTTCCCCCCGGGGTGGAGGCAAGCAGACAGTCCCAGGCTGCGCAGCAGCAGGGAGGCCAATCGGACAGCCAACATCTCCTCCCAGCCCCCCCGCCCCGATGGCTAGTAGAGAACGGGAGTGTGTGAAGACCCCATACCTCCCTCCTCCCGCTCATGTGTAGTGTTGCTGCGTGTTGTTCTAAAGTGCATTTAAAACAAGGGAGAGCATGGTGCTGCTGCCAGAGAGCAGCAGGTGTTAGCGCGGCCCCTCCCGAGAACCCTCAATGTCTACATGGATTTAAAATTGAGAGGTGGGCACCGGCGCCAGAGGTAGGTTTGAGCACACAGACCGTCCACTGGACGCCGTTAACGTGCCCACCCTCAAGGCCCTATATATATGTGTGTGTTATGAGAGTGTAAGTAATGTGGATGTCTAAGTTGTGAGATAAAATTGAGGCACAGGTGGCCAGAAGGGGACAGAGGGGGGGGGGGAATGTCTCCCCTGCACCCTGGTGACACACCCCCACCCCAAGGCCCTACCTGTGTGGGTGAGTGTGGTGGAGCGGGAGGTAGCCAGGGATGGGGAGGAAAAGGAGGGAGGGGAGGATGCCCCTCCCTAGGGCCAGCTCCCCCGCTGACCCCAGTAGGCACCCCCGTCCTCTGGTACCCACCAAGGCAAGGGAGCCCAGGTCCATCCACACCGGGGCCTACGGTAGCAGCACTGCCAAACCCCACAGGACCCGGGGCAGCCCACCCTACCCCAACGCAGAGGAAACTGTACCCACCCCAACATTCAACCATCTCAGAACTCTTAATGCAAGAGTGTGAGCAGACCTCTCCCATACAGTCATACAGCCACTCTGTCGCTGCTATTTATTATGCTCCCATTTTTTTTCTCCTATGCAATATTTCAGCAGATGTGCAGATGATCCATGTCCTTAATGACCTTCCACCCTTATTTATTATTTATTATATTTTAGTACGATACCCTTGTAATGCTTGTTTTTCTTTTTCTTTTTTTGTATATTGTTTTCTTTACTTTCAGACCTTTGTGATCTTGCTGCCTAACTTCACTGTGCAAGAAACTGTATAATGATAATAAAAGTTCTAGGTTCTTTATGCATTTTAAGTTAATTTTATGTTTTTAAGCTACAATATATAAGCAACTTCATGTTTAAAAAATCAGATTGTAATGTTTAGATTGTTGGTTTTAAAACAAACATTGGTGGAAACAATGTTCAATCTGTTTACAGTTGACGATATTTTAAGTTACACGCCACACTCGGTAGAGGGCAGCATGTTTTCCTTTCTCAGTGGGTGGTAGAGATTTGGAGATGCATGCAGCAAAGTTTTCCAGCTGTGGGTAAAGAGTGTGAGTGTCATTGCTCCCTTCACGTTAATGCAGCCATTGAGGTATGCAATTAGCATTTTATGTGTTGCTAGAAAAATAAGATGTTTTTTTGTGACAGAGCTGTTTATATGTTAGTCACAGAATGTGTCAACATTTTGTAAAGGTCAAAATGTGAATGTTTATGTTGTTGAATAATATGCTTTATGAGAACGCCTTACTGTAAAAAAAATTGATTATTTTATGTTGTTTTGTACATCATGGCATCATTGGTAGCACCTGTGTCCAACAACCTGGAGAGAGTTACGTCGTGACAGAAACATATTCTGCTAGACTGCTGTTCAAGTGTGTTGAAGACTTAAAGGCCATCCAGGCCCTTAACCTCTTCAATTTTAATGAGAAAAAGACTGAAGTGATGATGTTTGCAGGTATCACTCTGACACCCTTGTTGATATCTGTTCCTTGGCCCAGTACATCAGGCTGACTATTACAAACCAGTGTGGAAAAATTATTTTATTTCCAGTTGAGGCAGCTGGCCAAAATAAAGCCAGTTCTTTCCAGGCAGCACTTTGAGAGTGTAATCCACACCTTTGTTACCATTCTGCTGGACTACTGGGATGAACTTTGCTTGAGGGCTGGTGCTTCTTCAGTGGCTCATCTTCAGTTAGTACAGAATGCTGCTGCATGTCTTTGAACCAGCACACACAATTATAAGCATGTTTCTCCCATTTTAACCTGGAACCACTGGCCGCCTATAAATTTTAGGATCACTTTTGGAATTGCTTTAAAAGGCTCTAATTATCTCTTCCCACATTACTTCCTGTTCTCTCAGGTCGGCCGATCAGCTGCTCCTGAGTGTATCGAAAACTAAGCGTAAGCTCAGAGGGCACCTTCACCGTTACAGCTCGTAAAACATTTGGAACAACTTAGACTTGTACAGGCATTTATTAATATTTATTCTTTTTTGTTGCATGGCTGTAGTTCCTTGTTTTCTCCAAAATCCAATGATGATGATGAGGATGATGATGATGATGATGATGATGATGATGATGATGATGAGCTGTGTCCAGCAGGGGGAAACCTTTCCACAGCTCTGCAGGTTATTACTGAGTTCATAAAATCATTATGCACACATGCTTTGATGCGCACTGAAACATTAAATTATGATTAAGAGGATTAAATGTTTAATATGTGATGAAAATGAGGACAGCTAAAGAGGAAGAAGATCAACAGCAGAGGATGAGGAGATGCTGAAGCACAGGAAGGAGATTTTGGGGGATATAAAGTGTCTCTGGCTCGGACTCTTCGGATCAGCGAGTGATCCTCCCCCTCTCTGACAGGAGGAGGAGGAGGGTGAGCTGCTGCTCTTCACTCTCAGAGATGCAGCAGAAGTCAAAGAGAATCCTCGCTGATTTCTGCTGAGCAGGAAATCTGTCTATGGCATTGATTCAGTTTCTCAGAGGTTGACTAAAAATAATCGATGAAAGTGGGTCACTGCTCATTTGATCTTCTTTACATTCCTGACACGCTTCCATTTTCACTGAAGCTGCAAAGACATTTTAATCTGAAGAGGAAACTTGAGAAGCAACAGCGTTCTCGCACTCTTTGGCTGCTGACATGAAACTTTGGAGCATCTTGGCTGCGCTCGCAGGAGTCTGAAGGTTTCCAGCACGAACTGCGGCAACGCCTCCTCACGCAGAGAAAACATGAAATGTGGCAGCAGCCTCTGCACGCTGAACGTTGGTGGCCGCAGGTTCTCCTACACTGCGGAGCTGATGAGGCGTCTCCCCCTCAGCAGACTCAGTCGACTGTTTCGCTGCGTGTCGGAGAGCGAGCTTCTTGAGCTCTGCGATGACTACGATCGTGATCGCAATGAGTTCTTCTTTGACCGCCACTCTGAGGCCTTCAGTTTCATCATGCTGTACGTGCAGCACGGGAAACTGCGCTTTGTGCCACACATGTGCGAGCTTTCCTTCTACAACGAGATGCTGTACTGGGGCCTGGAGAGCTCTGATCTGCAGCTGTGCTGCCAGCGTCTTCTGGACGACCGCATGTCTGACGCCCTCGTGCACTTCTTCCCGGAGGAGGAGGAGCGACGTGGCCCTGAGATTACGCAGAATCCTTGGCTGGAGAAGATGAGGAGAACATTTGAGGAGCCCACGTCCTCGTTGGCTGCACAGCTCCTTGCTTCAGTGTCAGTGCTGTTTGTAGTCATCTCCATGGTGATGCTATGTGCCAGCACCTTACCTGATTGGACGGCGCTGGAACAGCAAAGGTAGGACTCACACTGACACACACACTGCACTATTCAGAATCAGCCCCTGACAGACCCGGTCCAGTTCTGACGGGTACCTGCAGCAGGTAGAGAACTGGTTCGGTTCGGAGCACAACCAGGACCAGCAGCGGATTATTGATAATTGACTGATAAGTCACAAAGTGTACATGCTCCTGTGTGTGTAAAGCTTCTTGCCACAGTGGTAGCTCTGCATGCTTGAGTTGGCTGTGAGATGTGCTACCCAACACAACCGCAGAGGGATCTGTGTCTCCAGCTGGAATCAAACCAGCAACCTTTTGCTCACCAAGCAAATGTGTTAACCATTGCGTCATTGTCAGTGTACCTAATACGAATAACTTAACTCCCCTTCTGTGTGAAACCATTGTGAATGATTGTCTGACATCTCCACCTGTGATTTGTTAATTTTCAGCAACATCTCATTGGTCTATCTCTGCTTTCTCATTTGTCCCCTCTGGCCCCTCCCTTGCAGCATCATCGAGGCGGTGTGCATTGGTTGGTTCACGGCAGAGTGCATTGTCCATTTCCTAGTGTCTCGTGATAAGTGGGACTTCATTCAGCGGCCTCTGAACATCATTGACCTTCTGGCCATCCTGCCATACTACATCTCTGTTGCCATGACGAGCCTGACGGGCGAGAACTCGCAGCTCCAGCGAGCCGGTGTGACACTGCGTGTCCTTCGCATGATGCGGATCTTCTGGGTTATCAAGCTGGCGCGTCACTTCATGGGCCTGCAGACACTTGGCCTGACGCTTCGTCGCTGCTATCGTGAGATGGTAATGCTCCTGGTCTTTGTCTGTGTTGCCATGGCGATCTTCAGTGCGCTGGCTCAGCTGCTAGAGCACGGCCTTGACCTGGAGGCTGGAAACCATGACTACGCCAGTATCCCCGCTGCCTGCTGGTGGGTCATCATATCCATGACCACAGTGGGCTACGGGGACATGTACCCGATGACGGTGGCGGGACGCATGCTCGGAGGCCTCTGCGTGGTGAGCGGCATCGTCCTGCTGGCGCTGCCCATCACCTTCATCTATCACAGCTTTGTCCAGTGCTACCACGAGCTGAAGATGCGTTCAGCTCGCTGCGGCCGCAGTCTGTCGGGCGAATTCATCAACTGACCGTCATCCTGCTGCTGAGGAGGGGCGCTGCCATCAGCTCCATCACAATGAGAAGGATACAATCGATCGGACCGATCAAAAAGCAACTTGAGTTTTCCCCTGACGCCTCCATCGGAGTGAGTGTGTGTGATTGGCTGAATACAGGGTGTAGTGAAACATAACCTAACCCTCCATTTGCTGTTTTCAAGTCCAAACAGGACTCAGGTGACTTTACTTTGATAGTTTCTCATCCTGATTCGATCTTGGACTGAACTCACAGACAGTCAGGTTCTGTTAGGTTGCTCAGAAGAGTCGGGGAATAATGCGCTCACACAGTGAAATGGTGGTGAGATAAACTCACACCATGCGATGCCCCCTCAGGTTAGGCATGAGAGGCAACCCGGCGGTCTGTGGCATAATTGAACCCCTCCTTTGTTTCCATGATGACCATAGAGCAAGTCAGCTGAAGTGTTGAAAGCATTTGGTTTGAATGTCCGGATGGAGAAGCGGGCGGAGTGTGAAGTATCTGACTACTTCTTCTTCTGTGTGAAATGCTGCAGGGTTTGAACCAAAGTACACTTATACAGGCGACCCCTTTAACCTTTGACCTTTACTCCAGAGATGTCAAACTCTCCATTTAGGCAGCAGCTCATGTGTTTATGAACTCTGACCTCTGTTGCCTGATTTCGATCAGAAAACCACATCAGCTCATTAAAGGTTAAACCTGAAAACCTGACTGACTCCACCTGTCCATCATTTAAACATCGTCTCAGCGTTGCACAAAATACAATAACAATGAAATCAGGTTTTCACATTAGAGTTACAATGGGATTCACACAAAACACCTGACATTAAAGCTCCTCCCACTGCGTCACAGGTGGAGTCCATGTCAGAAGGTCAGACAAAAGGCTGAAACATATAAAAAAAACCTCTTCATATATTTTACAGGTGAGACTCTGAGAAGATGCTGAAGGTTTCAGCTAGATAAAGACGAAGAACGAAGTAACCTGGAAACACCTGAGTGATGAGAAAGTCCACACTCAGAGCTTCTGACAAACTGTGAGAGCAACAGACCATGGGCCTCATGAGACCCAAGATTTTTACTATCCGGCTGAGCCGTCCTCTGGGGACACACACCCACACGCTGTGAGGGTGTGTGTGTGTCTGACGGGTTCTCCTGGCGTGTTCTCAGAGTGAGAGCTAATCAGTAACATGGCAGCTGAACAGCCGAGACCATCTCATGATAAATCATTTGTGAACTTTTCTCAGCAAACGTTTGTTTGTGTTCTTTGTGTGTGACGTCACACATCACGTTAGTTTGATGTTTTTAAATCCAAGCACGCACATGCCAAGTGGTGTGCTGATGGTGATTAGTTGATTCTGATTGGGCTGAGATCTCCTCGGTGCCTGAAGCTGACCTTGGATCAGCTCCTCTCTTTGAGTTTAAAAAAACTCTTTCTAAATCATCTGTTAACAAACCGAGCGAGCTGGAAGGAGACGAGAGCAGCGAGGAGGCGGGAAGGTCGTCACAATAAAGCGAGTTTGTGATGAATCATGCGTGGTTCATCGCCTCCTGCCGTGTGACTCCAAATCTTAAATCAGAGAAAACATTCACGGAGTGTGTGAGTTCTCACAGGAACGCAGCGTGTCGAGCATCTCTGAAGGACGTGGCTGATCAGAGACAGGAGCAGAGTTCAGCTTATTATTAGCCGGGTCTGCAGATAGAGACGAGGCACAGGAACCTTTCAGTCTTTTGTTTTGCAGAAACATCAGCAAATGTAAAATGATTCTGTGGGGAGAATAAACACCAGCATCGCCCAGTCTTCAGGAATAACTTCCTGCAGATTTTTTATCCAGTCTATGGTAACCCCCTCAGTTTCTCATGAGTGGATATAGTATCTGAGACAGCAAACAGCCAGCTGTTCATCTGCATCTAAAGGTCAAAGGTCACTCTTTGAGAATGCCCACATGTTGGACAGAGAAGACAGATGGAGTGAAGGAAGCATGTCCACTGTGAACAACCATCTTTGAACAGAGGGTGGGGCTTACGACACCAACTGTCTGCCATCTATAATCCAGTCTGAGATGGTAAATGGTAAATGGCCTGCATTTGTATAGCGCTTTACTCAGTCCCTAAGGACCCCAAAGCGCTTTACACTACATTCAGTCATTCACCCATTCACACACACATTCACACACTGGCAATGGCAAGCTACATTGTAGCCACAGCTGCCCTGGGGCGCACTGACAGAGGCGAGAGATCAGAAGCCATAAGAAGATCACCTGTAACCTTCACTAAAGCTGTTTCTGTGCTGTGATGGGCTCTGAAACCTGATGGAAACTCCTCAAATAAACCCAGCTGTTTTAGAACTACTACTCTCAGTGTTCTTCCTCCAAAAGGTGTCCAGCCCCCTCCTCCAGTTCTACTGGGAAGCAGCAGGACATTCCCAGGCCTCCCTGTCAAACCTCTGTCTCTCCATTTGGATGTGAAACAGTTCTCCTAGAGACCAGGAGGCGTGCTGACCTGGACGGGACACTTCATTGTTATTCCTGTGTACTGCCTCACTGCCTACTGGAGATCACCATCTGATGGACCAACAGAACCGCATCAGAGAGATTCTGAGACCATCAAACCCTCCCCCCTTCACCCTCCATCGCTTGGCTGCAATTAGAAAGCCTGAAAAAGTCCAACATTCACCAAGAACAGATCCGAGTTCTGCTTGATAGAACAAACCTGGTCTACAATGAACTAACACACCTGAAAACACCTGGATGGTTTCATTGCAGCCACCTTAATAAAAATTCTAATAAATACAAAGCAATTATATTTCAAATCAAAGCATGAATTAATTTAAAACCTTCATTAAATGCTCTTGTTTGGTGAAGAGCTGCCAAAAAATAAAACCACAAAAACAAAATTAAAATAAGATCAACCTCTCTGCTGAACTTTGACCTCAATCAGCTTATTGAATGAAAGTAAGTTTGTCAATTAGACCTAGAAGCAGCTGTGAACGATAAAATTTATGTTTTTTTACTAGACGCACAGTGATTTCAGTGAAGCAGCTGCAGTGAGTGTAGCATGCTCATAGGTTTAGATACATGACTCAGTGAGCACGCTCAGTGAGCACGCTTAGTGAGTTCAGCTGCTCTCTGCGGAACAGCAGTTTCTATTTTCAGTCATTTTCATCCACAGAACTGCAGCCTCAAATCTCTGCAGCTCAGAGTCACGAAGATTCCCACAGGACTGGAAAACGGTCCAAAAGCCCGGAGAGGCTGGAGAGCCTCAGGTGTCGCTCACTTCACACCTCCTTTGAGGGATTCGGCCCTCAGGAGGGGTCAGGGGTCATTAGAAAGAACCAAACGTCATCACCATCATCATCGGGACGGTGCAGGGCTAAATAAAGCCTGAGCCCACCCGGAGGTTAAATGGGCTAACTGAGCTCAGGTGTGTCTGGAGTTGAGCCAAGAGTTTCCCCTCAAATAAAAACTGATGATGTCACACACGGAGGCGATGAACATGTCTGATTCATTCAACACGCTTTTAATCTGACGACCTTCACATCTGCTCAGACACACACATCCTGCTTTCAGTTTGGACACGCAGGTTTCTATTCACACACACCTTTGAAAGACACACACACACATTTTCTACTCATCTTTTATTTGCTGAGATTCTGAAAGGTTCTGAAATAGAGTTTATTAGAAATATTGATCAGGAGGAGATTTTCAAAATAAAATGAGGAGGATTTTTTAAAATGTTACACACATTTGTTCTTCCAAAGCTGCTGCGTGCCATAGTTCTCCCTCTGTTGCCATGGAGATGGTGACAGGATACTTGAAGCAAGATGTCAGGGTAAGAGATCACACACACACACACACACACACACACACACAAGCCCTTTCAGCTATCTTAGTGAGGACCTTCATTGACATAATGGTTTCCCTAGCCCCTTACCCTAATCCTAACCATTAAAATGAATGCCTAACCCTAACCCTTACCCTATACCTAACCATAATCTAATTGTAACCCTGACACTAAAACCACATTTTGAGCCTCAAAAAGGACCGGTGTGTGTGTCCTCACAAGTGACTGCTGGTTCACACAAGTATAGTAGAATGCAGATTTCGGTGCTCACAAAGATAGCTAGACAGGAACACAAACACACACACACACACTGCTGTAAGCTTTATGTTTGTGTTATTGTTTTTTCAAAACTGCAGCTGATCCTCACAGCTGACCATCGGTAACCATGACAACAGAAAGCACCAGGCCACTGTTTCCTTGGCAACAGCAAGGCAAAGGCCTCAAATAAGTGATATGTGACATATTACCATGACAGCCTGACAGGAAGTTAATCGTGGCCATGAAAAACATTAGTAGGCAGCTCTGATTGGCTGTTGTCATGGTTACGCTACAGGGTGTCAAAACATACATGCCACTTACATACATGTCAGTTCTTTCCCAAATTTAGCAACCCATTCATCCATTAGGGCCTCAAGTAAAAACAAAGAAACAAATTTATCCGCTCTTTGGGGTTCCGAGTGTTTCAAATAATTCATAATTATACGATCAATAAACTCTATCACCTAATTTCTGTTCCAGTCATGTGATCATTTCAGTGGTCTTAAAGTCTGACTGAAAATAAACACAAGAACATAAGGAGCAGTGAGGCAAAACAACAACAACAACACTTTTAAAACTGGGGGGAAGAGATCACAACTTCAGTTTTTGCAGTTTCAAAACTTCCTGCAGAGTTTTTCAGATTTCCTGTCTAGTTTGCAGAGCTCATTCTTCGTTTGGACTCCTTTGTGGTTATAAACCTGGCTGATGATGAGGCTGGTACGCTTTCAGTTTTTCCTTATTCAGTTTCAGTTCATTTCCAGGCGGAGGTTTGAGTGTAGTATATATTTTGAAATGTTTAATTTTAGTTAATTCTTGAGTAAAATTGTCGCTTTTCTAAATTAACTTCTAGTTCCTTAGTGGAATATTCTCTTCTATTCTATTCTCTCGCTCTCTGCGCGGTTGTGTAAAACCTTTTCAGTGCTCAGTATAAATTAACAGTTGGTGCGTTAACGCAGATTTCAGGCGTTTGTTGTTGCAGTTCTCTTCTCCTCTAGCAGGTGTCACTGATTCACTCTGTCCCCTGTTGCACCACAGAAGAAGAGGAAGTGCGTTAACAGCGGAAGAAAAGGAAGCTCGGCTCTCAACTCAAAGTTAAAAAATTATCGATTAGAGATCGGAGCGGGAGTAGGATCTATTGGTCAGTGATCGGAGGTGAGTTTCGGGAGGAGCTCGCTTCTGCTTTTATACGTTGTGTCTCTTCCTTAGCTTTTCCGTGCTAACATTTAGCATCAGGAACTTCCTGTTTGTCGATACCAAAACTGAGTAATAGACCAGTCAATAATATGATGGCAAACTGACGAATGGTGGGCAATAATCGATGCTCTGCGGATTGACGTGGGTTGATAATCGATTAATTAAGAATTACAGGTCAGCCTGAGCTGAACTCAGTAACTGATCAATTACTCATCACCGGAACTCATCACTGATCAATAAGACCAGACAGGGAATAGTTTGCCAGTTTATTTATTAAACTTCAGTGTGATTGGACTGTGATCAATAAAACCCCTATCAGTGCAGTGTGAAAAGACCTGATCAATAAACTTTAACCCGAATCCAATCAGACCGATTGGAGGGTCACATCTGCTGTCTTCAGCCCGCCCTGTGAAACACAAGTAACGACGAAGACGTCGTTTCTCAAAAAAGCTCCAATTTATTCGTTAGATCAAACACAAGAAGTAACACATCCGAATCATTTATTTATTGTAGAAGAAGAGCATTATGGGCAAGGGTTAAGTATGGATGGAGAGCGGCGTTATTTATGCTGAAATAAAGAAGATGTATAACAGAGCGTTCACTGTGAACGATTGAACTGATGACTGCGAGCATTTTAAAACTGACCTTACAGCTGCTACAAACACATTTTAATAAACGATGTTAAAATAGAAAAGTCCACGTCCGCCTGCAGCCTCGCTCTGCTCTCTTGGCTCTGCTCGTCAGGCCTGAAAGCGTCTGATTGGCTGCTCTGCCCTCATTGCTCTGCTCTTTTTTTTTTTTTTTTATTCTTATATTTTTTTTTTCTCATTGCTCTGCTCTGACACGGATCAATATTGCATCCGCGACCCGTTCAGCTGCGATAAGTCTGCTAACTGCTACGTTAATGGTAACAGATGGCCAATGTGATTATGGGGTCACTGCTAACAGTTAAACAGCTAATGCTAACATGTACGCCGACCAAGTTAACGTTTGTGATAACTGTTTAATACTTCAGTGTTGTTGAAACGGGAGCTTTACTGACATCTGAACTTCCTCTTAAAGTGTTGTTCAGTGTGACGAACTGTGTCGGCTTCAGCTGTTAGTGGGTGGGAGCTGTGTGTGACACTGGTATTGATTTCACTGCGTGTTGTACTCGTATAACTATGCATGCGACAAATAAAGAATCTTGATACTGTTGTAAACCTTTATTCTGAAAGCATCTAACTTCCCGTTAAGCCAAAATATCTCTGACCCCTGACCTTAACCACTTACGTCTCAAAACTCGTCACCTGACTGTCAGCTGTCCACACAGCCTGGACCAGGGGTCCGTTCTTCGTACCTCGCTAAGTAAGTTAGCTGGATTTGATTGTTGACGATTTCATGTGATCTTGGATCGTTCGGTTCTCCGAAGCTCATCCGGGACTTGCTGTCATCAGTGGCGTGTCTAGAAAAATTTTTGTTGGGGGGGCCAGGTAGGGGCACAGATTTGGAGAAGGGTGGCAGATGTAATTGGCAGATAATGTTTAAAAAAAAATTCTACCAACCGTTAACCATAATTCAATAACCCTATAAACCTAATAACCGAATGCACTTTTAACTCTTATTAGAATGAGATTTTAACCACTACGGTGCAAAGTTTTTAGATACTGCGTTGATAAAGTACAAGAGATACAATCAGTGCTTTGTCAGTGTTTATTCAGCATTCAAGGACAGCAATATTTGCATAGTATTTTTACTGACATATAGTGCACATATGTTTTGGGCAAAAACATTTTTGAATATTAAAATACGAACATTTGTAACAAACAATTGACAAATTAGCCAGTTCCAATGTAAAACTTTATCTGCCTGTTAAAAAAAGAAGATAATCTTCTCACCAACTGGTGTTTGATTTTGAAACAGGAAAAAAGTGGGGAAACAACTGAAAAGACTAACATTTGAATAAAACCTGAAAGCAAGTAAATACTTTCTATGCTGCCTTATGGTAAACTTTGGTAATATTGATAAAGAACAACACTGGCTGATGATAAAATACAGTCAGCTGGCATGGTGACACTGCCAGTATTAACCTGCAGGGCTGGACTGGGACAGAAAATCGGGCATTTTGACTAGAGACCGGCCCACCAGGTATTAAAGCCATAAAGACTTTGAATGAAAACATACGCTGTTGTGACAGTCCCATATGGAAAAGAAATAGTAAAAACTTATATGACTTAACTCATGAAAGTGGCCACTTTCATGAGTTAAGTCATATAAGGCTTACATGATTTACTCATGAAAGTGGCCACTTTCTCATTACTTTCATATATTGTTTTAGTAAGTATCCAAAACATACAAGATTCATTATATAATCTTTCAAGGGATCTTATATCTGTTTTTACTCTTGTATGCTTTTCATACAAGTTTCACACAAGACAGATACAAACTTTATAAAATTTATATATATCTTTTCCATATGTACACAGTCTTCAAATCAAATCAAATCAAATCACTTTTATTGTCACATCACATGTGCAGGTACATTGGTACAGCACATGTGAGTGAAATTCTTGTGTGCGAGCTTCACAAGCAACAGAGTTGTGCAAAATACAATAATGTAAACAAGCAAAATACAAGAATGGCTACATCTGAAACTAATAAATATATGTACAATATATAATAGTATATGCATTTCTGGATGTGTATACTAAATATTTTTCTACGTGTGTGTGTGTGTGTGTGTGTGTGTGTGTGTGTGTGTGTGTGTGTACACATATTTTACAAATTAAATAGAGTAAACAATAAATAAAATATATAAAATAAAATAAAATATACAGAGTGAGACATGTGCAAAACAGTGGCGTTACTGTACAGTATGGAGTGCATAATGTTAAAGTTCCAGTAGTGAAGCTGAGGTGTCTATGAAGTGTTCAGCAGTCTGATGGCCTGATGGAAAAAGCTGTCTCTCAGTCTGCTGGTACGGGACCGGATGCTGCAGAACCTCCTCCTTCAGTCTTGTTGGTATATGTATGATTTCTATACATTTTACGTCAGATAAAAACTTTGGTTGTAAGATTTAGATAATTATTTAATAAAAGCTAGATATTTTAAATGAGAATAAGAAAGAAAAGTATTTCTTTGTGCCCCCCTCTCCCTGTTAATGCCCTACCTGCCCCCTGGCAACACTTTGCTAGACCCGCCCCTGCACAGTTACCAGCTGTCAGCTGCTTAGAAAAGGATCCTGGCGTTATTTGTCTCCCAGAAACAGTTCATAACTTCAACTCATCCATGTCACCTAAAAGGTAAACCTGTTTCTCCATCACCTGTTCAGCTCTGATGATTCAGTAAGGACATCTCCTGGTTTCATCTTCATGTTTCCCTCTCACCACATATACAAACCGACATCATGACCAGCAGCTTTACAGCTGTGGCTCCAGCAAACATCAGCTGATACTAGAAATTAATATTAAATAAATTCTAACAACAGCTGATCAAGCTTAAACGTGCTGCTGTTGTTTAGCGCGACATCTGCTGGTTTCCTCTTTCTGGCGCAAAGTGGGCGATAAACAAACAAGAGAGAAAAGCTGATCAGCTGATCATTGATCAGTTTCATGATTGAAGTAGCAACAGGAGAGGGAGGAGAGAAGAGGCAGCTGCATGACAGAATAACTCCAGCTTTGTGTCTTTTTTCATTCTAGCTGAAGTCCGGGACAAACTGTGTCTCTTCTCAGCTCAATACGAAACGTGTAATATTTTCTCTGAATGACGGACCATTCCATTTTTTTAAGGAGCCGTTGGCAACTCTACTAACTAAATGTATGAATAAAATAAAGTTCACTATCAGTAACATCATAGCACCCACCCAACTGTATATAAACTCCGTCAAGCTGGCTAGAACGCAGTATGAGTTATTGCAACTGACAGTAAAAAGTCAGCACAACGAAAATAAACTCCACCTAAACTTGGTTTATATCTGACCCAGATAGACTGCAGGTCATAACTTCTTACCTGAAGTTCAGTTCACCTGACACTCGGACTGGTGGCCGCCTCGGGGCTCTCCTCCTGCCTCCCCTTCCCTCATCCACCTGCTGGCCTCTGTGGAAGCCCCGCCATAGCCACCACCAAACAACTGAGTTATTTTTACACATCGACCTGCATCTGGCCAATCCACCACCTCTCATTGTTCATGCCCTTACAAAAATAAATAAAAAAATAAGTCACCGGGCATATGCCCGGTATGCCCGATGGCCAGTCCAGCTATGTTAACCTGCAACCAAATCTGCAGCTCCATACAGCAATGTTACGACTTAGATTATATCTTATAACTCATAACTCTTATGTTAGCTCCCCTCAGTAGCATACTGTCTGAAATATTCAACGGCTGCAATAATTCTTTAATTGTTATTTTTTTCCTTGGTATTCTAATTTCACCGAAGTTTACTAAACTCAACAAACTTAATATTACTTACCGGGACATTTATTCTGTCCTCATTTTCTTTCACCGAAAAATTGTTTCCTGCAGTGCCGTCTTTCGTGCTTGGCTCTCCTACCTTTGCTAACGCGCATAGCGCAGAAGCCGATGCTGCATTCACTTACACTCGGATATCTGAGCTTCACCGTGAAAACATAATTGGACATTTGATATTTGATTGAATTTTATTGTTTTGCCTTTGGGGTGGCACCTGGGGTGGCCAGTCTGGTTGGGGGGGTGGCCTGTGCCCCCCCAGGCCACCCCGCTGGACACGCCACTGGCTGTCATAGCAACAGATCCGTAAGCGTAAACCTGCTCAGGAGCAGGCTTACTTTATGTAAACAGGATTAGATCGCGGCCACTCAGGTATGTCCGCTTCATTTATACGAAAGCAACAGTGATATTTTACCACTGTTTTTCCATAAATACATATTATCAATGTAACTAAAGATAATGCAGTACTTGATTCTTTTATTGATTCCATACAGATACATACATGTCATTTTCTAAAAAAAGGTAAATGTACTATTAATCATTCTATTTCATGTATTTGATTATTTCAGATGTAATTCATATTTTAAAGTAGTAATTGTAAATTACTTCATGTAATCAAGATGAGAGACCACGGCTATAAAAGCGAAGGTGGATTTGGGAAGTCTGTCGCAGCCATGTCCTGTCCGTATACGCGAGCCACCCATTGCGGAAGGTGCAAAATTGATAAGGAGAGTTTTCAGAATTCAGCGTATATTGCGGGATAGACAGTATCCTTTAGCTCAGCGCGACAGTGTGCTCATAGAGAGATATCGATTTTCCCGTGAGGGTATTATTTACTTAACCAACTTGTTGACGAGGGGGTGCAGGACCACCACCTGTCTTTTTTTGCTCTGCCCTTTTCTTGGTTGCTGTTATAAACAAACAGATTATTTCAGGGTCTCTTTCCAAGAGACTAAAAGCAATATAAGTGATAAATATTACCATTCTGTAGAATATTCTTCTATTTCACTTTTACTTGTTCCCATGTTCTAGTGGGTCCTGTTGTGGCTCTAATGTGAAAGAGGATATAATGTAATATAATCAGGGCTTGCAAAATCGCTAGCCCGACGTCCCGGGGCTAGCGATTTTTCCAGTCGGGCTACCAAAATCTATCTCTGCCCTGCCCGTCGGGCTATTGTAGGAAGGGAAAATATATGTCAATGCTTTTGCATTCTTTCGGAAATGTAGCTGGGTAATTATGTCATTGGCATCGGTGAGCCACTGTCCATATTGAAATCACGTTTGAATTTGCGCTTGTTTTTTGCTTTCACTTTGCAATCGCGCGAACTGTGTATAGAGAGCGACAGCACTGATTGGTGAGTGACGATAATTTGCGCACCAATTCCTCTGACATCGTCTTATCAATCGTTAGCTTACTATGCAAACATGACAAGTGAGATCTCCCGCAGCTTAAACATGTGAGAGGTTGATCGCGCACAGAATCGCTGACCGTTATGTGTGTGTGTGTGTGTGTGTGTAAAAGCAGCAAGATATATATTTTAGTTCTGCTGAGCCAAATAAGACAGGTCAGGGTGAAGAAGTGACAGCCAAAGAAAAGCTTACCACCAGCCACCGTACAAATCAGACTATAAGGCAAAAAGAAAGTGCAGCTTTATGGTTTCATGGACAAAATAATTTCTGTGGCTGCAATATGACGAGCTAAATAACCGGGGCTTCACATAAGTGGTCCGCAGGTGCTCATTCACTGTCAAAATAAAATTTTTTTTAAAAAAAACGCGCACAAGATATGAAGTTGCAATGCGTGTTTGCATACATAAGATTTTCTGGAGGAGGACAGACATTTGTTTAGAACTCTTAAAGATGTCGAAGAAGCTCCTTTAAGCAATTACTTTGGTGTTCCTCCACCTCCAAACAAATGTCAGAAGGAGTCCGAACCACAAAAGAAGCACGTATTCTCGGAAAAGTGGTTGCAGGAGGTGAGCTGGCTTCAAACAAATGATGAACGCACAGAGATGTGGTGCAGAATGTGCCGTGAAAATCCCACTCTAGCGGACAAAAACAGTGCTTTTTATATGGACGCAAACGCGCGTTGCAACTTCTTATCTGGTGCGCGTCTTTTATTTTGACAGCGAATGCGCACATGCGGACCACTTATGTGCACCCGTGTAAATAACAATGTTCTGCCGGGTGTGTTGTTGGTTTTCTCTCGATTTCTGAGTCGACAAGCGCCTTTGTTACTGGGACCAGTCATTTTAAGAAAGGCCCCCATTAGAACCCATGAGAAATGCAAGAAATGCATTATTGCTCAGTCTGCAATATCTTTCCCAGAACAAACACCAATTGCAAATAACATTCTAAAAATAAACCTGAAAATCAGTTTAAAACAGCTACTATGTTGCAAAGAGTGAACTACCACTGACAAAATTTAGCAGTCTTTGCAAACTTCAAAAAGCAAATGGCCTCGATCTTGGTTCCACTTGTCTCTTACCCGTGACTTCAATGGAAATTTCAAATTCAGGATCTGACACAGACTGATTCATGTCCTACACAGTTCTTACAAGTTCATAGAAATTTCTGTTCAATTAGAACCAAGTATTTGAGTTGATGATTATCATTTTTATACAATGTTGTAATTTGTGTTTCAACAATTTTTTGATTAATGTTTTGTTTCCGTTACAATATTATACTTTAATGTATAATATTGTAAAGGAAACAAAACAGGAAACAAAACATCAATCAAAAAATTGCTCTCTTTTTTTATTCGGACTACTTACATTTATTTTGGGCTACCAAAAACTGAAGAGTCCCTGCCCGAAGGGCTACCAGGGATTTTGAAATTTTGAGAGCCCTGATAATATAATATGATATAATGTAATGTAATATAATAAATTTACCCTACCGCCTACTGGTGTTGGCCAGAGGGGCCGATGGTGTGATATGGCAGCCTCGCTTCTGTCAGTCTGCCCCAGGGCAGCTGTGGCTACAACCGAAGCTTGCCTCCACCAGTGTGTGAATGTGAGAGTGAATGAATAGTGGCATTGTAAAGCGCTTTGGGTGCCTTGAAAAGCGCTATATAAATCCAATCCATTATTATTATTATTATTAAATTACTTACGAGTTTAATTTGTCAGCAACTTTCTGCCAGCCCTCTCTCCTTGCTTTTGCAGCCTTTGCAGTGTTCCCTTGCGTTTTAATTAAACTCTGAAACTCCTGAAATCCCTCAATCAAGAGTTCTTGCTCTGCTGCCGAAAAATACTGAGCGCGCTCCTTCGACATTGTCGCCGACCAATTAAAGGGTTGGCGATCAATGTTTCTACTATCGATGCGTAGCCCCTGTTAAGCCACCCAGTGATCTCACATTACTTCATCCAGCTATACTAATCGTCAACAACAGGTGTGTTCGGAGAACCGGAATAGCGAGCTCAAAGTTGGCGCGATGATTTGATCTTGGATGTAGTAAGCGAGGTACGAAGAACGGACCCCAGGTGAATAGCAGTGATGGCACACCTGTGCGTGGGTCAGTGTGGCGCTCTGACTGATGATGTTAAATTCTTTGATGTAACCTGACAGTCACATGTCGCATCTGCAGTGAGCTCCTTACATGAAACCGTTTTCTGTTTGAGTAAACTATGACAGACTCTGTTTCCTGTTTTCTCAGAACTTCAGCGCATCACTTCCTGTTTGGTTATAGTGTGTGGATTCTTTCTCAGATGTATTACTATCGCTATGAGAATGCTGAGATCAACTGCTGCTACAAATACCTGATGTTCAGCTACAATATTATCTTCTGGGTGAGTTTCACACATTTATCACCTGTTCCTCTTGTCTGACCTCAATGGCATGATGCCGTTTGTTTTCCATGACAAAAAGATAAAAAAAAATATGAAGTAGTAGAAGGTACATTAGCATGGGAGACCATCGCCCCCTGCTGGCAGCATGCAGATACAGCAGAGGTTCTGCACACACCAGAACAGAACAATAACGAGAGAACAGAGCTAAAGAGATTTCCTGTGTCTGTGCTGTTTCCTGTACAGACTTTCACTGAGCTAAACTAGACACTCTGTTTCCTGTCTGCCCGTGGGTGACAGGAAGTGAGGTCACTCGCTTCCTGTTTAGAGGAAGTGTGGGGTTAACAGATGAGATTGTGTGAGGTTCAGTCTGTCCAACACTTCCTGTCTGTGACATGTTTATATGAGTTTGGCTGACTTCAGCAGACCAACCAATCAGACACTGTGTGGTCACATGTAAAACATCTGGAATTAATTCAGCAGGGTGGGATCGGTCTAAACGTTGGTCAGTTGAGTCTTGTTTCCGTGGCTCTGTTTAATTGCTGGTGTGTCTGTGTTGCAGCTGGCTGGCATCGCCTTCATTGCAGCAGGTTTCTGGGCATGGAGTGAGAAGGTGAGTGACGCTGAGGGGTGTGGTCTCAGTCTTTGTCTTGCTGAGAGCAAGTGTAAGTCTCGCGATGAGTCATCAACACATGAAAACTTTAAAGTCTAGGCTGTTTCTACTGAAATGACTTAGACCACAGTTTGTTCTCTCAAACTGCAAGCTTTCAGGCATGACAAATATGAAGAACAGCTGATCAACGGCTTTGACTTTTAGCTGTCGGGTGGTTGGTTTTGCCTGTTTCCACGCCGACCAATCCTGTGATAACAGGTGACTCCATCTAGATCAGGGGTGGGGAACTCCAGGCCTCAAGGCTCAGTGTCCTGCAGGTTCAGACGTGTCTGCTGATTCAAATGGCTAAATGACCTCCTCAACATGTCTTGAAATTCTCCAAAACCCTGGTAATGAATTCGTCATTTGATTCAGGTGCGTTGACTGAAGGTGATGTCTAAAACCTGCAGGACACCGGCCCTCGAGGCCCTGATTTACAGCCATCTTCATAAACATTTTCCTGCTGTGACCAAAACTCGGCCGGAGCACCAAATATGATTCGTAGTTTGGAAAAAAAACAAAAAAAAAAATGATTTCACCACGGTCAGCTGAAACCACTTTGCTGTGATGATTGCTGCAGACTACATGAGGCTTTCTCTGCTGGTTCACAGGGAGTGCTGATGGACCTAACCCAGGTAACCCGGGTGCATGGGTTCGACCCAGTTTGGTTGGTTCTGGCAGTTGGTGGCATCACCTTCGTCCTGGGGTTTGCTGGCTGCGTGGGAGCGCTGAGGGAAAACATCTGTCTGCTGAAGTTTGTACGTGAACACATTTTAAGCTGGAAACTTCCTGCTGTGCATCAGATTTTTAATGTTGAAATGTTCCGTGTGGTTCTTGTGATCAGTTCTCAGGTGTGATTGGCTTGATCTTCTTCCTGGAGCTGACGGCGGCAGTGCTGGTGGTGGTTTTCCAAAGTCAGGTCAGAGCATGGATCAACGAGTTCTTCCTGGCAAACATCCAGGGGTACAGAGACGACATCGACCTGCAGAACCTCATCGACTCTGTGCAGAGGATGGTAAAACATCTGTTCCCTTTAGTACCTGGGGGAAAAAACCTTGAGAACTATTTCTTTAAAGAGGAACTTTTAGCCTTTAGTTCTTTGGGGTCTTACCTTTGGAACTATTCTCACGCAGAACGCCTGCTGTGGCGCTCAGACCCCGCAGGACTGGAACCAGAACGTGTACTTCAGCTGCGACGAGAATAACCGTAGCAGAGAGAAGTGCGGCGTTCCGTTCTCCTGCTGCATCCAAGATCCTGCTGTGAGTTGATCAATAATCAGTTCTGATCGGTGCAGGCAATCAAACCGTTAACCTGCCATCTGTTTCAGGACTTGGTGATGAACACTCAGTGTGGCTATGACGTGAGGCGCAACCAGGTGAGGTCACTTCCTGTGGTGTCATTTAACACCTGCTGGACAGGTGAGCAGATATAACATGAGGCTGATGTGACATCACAGTGGCATCCCAGCTGCTGACAGAGGAATAGACTTGTATAAATAAGTTGCATGTTCCATTGAGAACCTCACAGCCTAACGTTCTCTGATGTTCTCGGGTTCCTGTGCAGTCAGAGTGGAGTAAGCATATCTACACCAAAGGCTGCATTGCGGCGTTGGAGGACTGGTTGCCGAGAAACCTGTACACGGTGGCCATCGTCTTCGTAGTCATCTCCCTGCTGCAGGTAAGCAAACATCTTTTACTCTGTGAGAAGGCTCAGGGTTTTATCAGCGTCAGAACTTTGACCTGATAAGTTCCCACTGCTGGAGGCTTCCTGAACAACTTTCACAGCTTTTGGAGGTTTGCAGCAGGCGATTCATTCACCTGATTGTTTTTCTCGACGTTCTGAAGTGTCACAGATGGCTTTCAGGTAGATTGGCGAGATCCAAAGGGCCCCAAAACACAAATTGCTGTTTGTGCGAATATCCACATATGTGTGGTTCAGGTGTCTGACAGAGCAACCCAACCCTCATAAACTCCTATTTTATTCACAAAAGAACAGAAAACCATCAAACTGAGAAAATCATTTCACCGTTTCGACAATATCTGGTCTGTGAGCTGAGCAGTCTCTCTCGCTCTGCTTCGTCCTGTTGTTGGTATAAAAGCTCTGGACTGAAGTCGGGCAGGTTCAGCAGCCGGACTCTTCTTCTGCAGAGCCGTGCTGCTTGAATAGATGCAGTTTAGCATGGTCCTGATCGGACATGAAGGCCTTCCTGAAGAACACATCTGGACAGAGCAGATGTGGCTCTAGAACCGGTTTGTACCTTTCTGCACTGATGGAGCCTTTCCAGATGTGCAGGGTGACTGGTTTCCATCTCAGAATTATGTCGGTTTTTAACGCAGTGCTGCCTGAGGATCAGTCATCAGCCTCATCCCCTCCAGGGAGGCCTCCAGGGTATTTTGATGAAGTCATGTTCTGTAGATGATTAGATGTTCACAGTGATGTGTAGTTTTCACAGTGGGCAAGCTCTGCCTCTCTAATATGCTCTTTATATACCCGATCATGTGACCCACCTGCTGAAAATTATCCTGATTATCTGTTAAATGTTCCTCCAGCTGTTTCTCTTTAGAACTTTTTAAAGATGTGTGGCTTCCATCAAATTCAGAACAAGCTCGTGTTGGTCTAAAGTCAAGTCAAGTCAAGTCAAGTTTATTTATAGAGCACATTTAAAAACAACCAAGGCTGACCAAAGTGCTGTACAGTAAATACAGATAAAAATACAATAGAACACAATTTCGTAGTAACACCTCGCTGATAAAAATAAAATAAAAAAAGCTGAAATTGTTCTCTCAGTTAACTCAGGACTTTTGGACTTTAGAAAGTCGTGGTCAGGTGAGTGCGATTCTACCTGCAGGTATTTAGATAAAGAAGAAGAAGAACAGGTGGAAATGTGGCTTCTCCAGTGGTTCCAGCTGTCAGGTGTGTGTGTTAGGTGCTTGTAATGACCTGAGCCCACCTCTGCTGTCACAGCTAAACGATCCCACAGAGTCCACTCAGCAGTCTCTGCTCTCACCTGCTCACTCTGTTAGATTCACTCCTCATCAGGTGTATTTCTTTACAACACCTGTGTTTATAATCTGTTATAAACTCACCTGCACAACTTGCGCTTTCATCAGCTCATCTGAACTCTGGTGGTACTTTGAAGTAGTGCTATCTGTGTACCTGTCTGCCTGAGTACTTACCGGCTGATGTGTCTCTGAGCAGATGGTGGGGATCTACCTGGCCAGGAATCTGATCGCCGACATCGAGAAGGTTAAATTCAGCTACTGAAGCCTGCAAGGGGAGGGCGGGGAGCTTACACCAGGTGTTACAGGACCAACTTTCTTCAGATGTGCCTTCTTCTTCCTCTTCCTCCTCTGATGTCATTGCCGTCGTAACTGAAACAAGGCATTCTGTTGTAAACTGGGAACGTACAACAGCACGGAAGCCACTTTCTGTTTGTGTGTTTTGTTTTGTTTTTTTTGCTTGTTCGGGGTCATGTGACGAAGTTCCACCCTAGGCTGCTTCAATGAATGCTTAGAAACCAATGTGACCTTTGACCTACCGACTTTACCGCTTAGTGCTTCCTAGAACAGAGTTCAGGTTCTCTGCGGGCGGTCCGAGGATCACCAGTACTTAACCTCATCAATCAGCTGATAATTTTCTGAATAAACAACTTCCGGTCTGTGACATCAAATGTGATGTCATCACAGAAGGCTGAAGACAAACCTGGGTAGTACCACAAAAGAAGAAGCCTTAAATTCAAACTGTTCCTGTAAAGGTGATCGTGTGATTAAGTCAACCGTTAGTAACACTGGACTGCTGTTAACAAGCTTTGAATACATAAAGTTTTGTTGAAATAAAGATTTCAGGACTTTTATTGTTGAAACTTCCTACTTTTGTTTCCTGTTTTAAAGGCATTTATTCTGAAGTAGTGTCTAATAAAGTGAATTTTTACCTTTTTGTATTTGCCAGAATAAAAATTTGTTTTGTGTTTATTTTGTCCTGATCAGTTATTGATTGCCAAGTTTCCACAAGACAAAACTGATTGATTTGATTTGATAAAAAAAAAAACCCGGCTAATTGAGTAAAAGGTCACCAATTGGATGAATCTGTAAGACAGGAATTTACAACACATCTGTGACTGACTGGTTCCTTAAAGTAAAACCAATAAAATCTGAGTTTGTTAACCCCGAGATGAGGAAAACTGGTTTTCTGTTCCAGAAAGACCATTAAAGCCAACTCTGAGTCAGTTGCCATGGTAACAGATTCTCTGACCCTCCCCTCCTGCTGCACCTGAACCAAGTGACTGATACTCTGACTCAAAGTAAAATCTGTCAAAGCTCAGAGGAGAGAAGTAATCTGCAGGTGTTTATGTTTGTAGAAAAGCTAAATCCCAGACTGATGTTAGTTTGCTGCTTTGTTTACAGTCATTCAGTCGTCAATATATCAGGATGGAGGCAGTGATGATGTCACAGATCAGGATCAAATCTGTAGCCTCCATCTTCACTCTGTGTACAGTGATGACATCAGCCTGTCCGTTTACTGCATCTTACACACTGATCAATCATCTCTTATTATAATCTGTGTTTAATCATTTTTATCCAGTAATGGTAATGCTATGGGTAACTAATATCAGGCCCATCAGCAGGCTGAGTGTGTTTAGATCTTTAGTTTGTGTTTCTGTATGTTTTGTCTCAAACATAAGGGTTAGGGTTAGATTTCACATGTAAAATTAGGATTGCATTGTACGTGAACGATGACAAAGGCCTGTTGTATTCTATTCTGTTTTTAAGCTGGGGAAATCATGACAGCAGTTTGGGATGACCAGTTCATCCCAAACCAGCTTGATGGGGTTTAAGTCTGGAGACTGTGCTGGACACTCCATGTTTACAAGCTCACCATCTTGTTCTTTTTTCCTGAGGTAGTTTTGGCACAGCCTGGTCTTGTGTTTTAGGTCATTATGTTGCTGTAGGATGAACCCCTGACCAACTAGGTGCATACCAGAGGGTACTGCATGGCACTGCAGAATGCCGTGGTAGTCACTGACCCTGGATCAGCAAACAGCCCGAGACCATCACACTTCCTCCTCCATGTTTGACAGTCGATGCCACACACTGTGGAACCGTCTTTTCATCTTCTCCACGGCGTACAAAGATCCTGTGTGAAGAACCAAAGAGTTCAAATGTTGATTCCTCCATAATACCTTCTTCCTGTTGTCCTGTGAGCCGCCTATCAAGCTGTTAACTCTCCGAAACTTGGCCTGTGATTCAGTTGTGTCTCTGGGTCTGCTAGACCTCTTCCTGTCAGTTTGTTTCTGAGTGCGAAGGAAACCGTGCTCACTGACACCTTGACTTTCTTTGCAATTTCTCTGTCGGACAACCTACATTTTTATGATGGTCTGTTG
The DNA here is from genome assembly GCF_900408965.1 of Simochromis diagramma. Taxonomy (NCBI): domain Eukaryota; kingdom Metazoa; phylum Chordata; class Actinopteri; order Cichliformes; family Cichlidae; genus Simochromis; species Simochromis diagramma. The sequence goes on from NW_024387394.1 coordinate 409,488, forward strand.
TCTTCCATCGTTAATCGCCTTTTTCTCGTTATTTCTGTAGCAACACACTACTTTCTGCACTACAATACCGTCCAGCTGATGCTCACAAGGGTATGGTATGGTGTTCCAACACTGCTTTAATGCAGACAGAGGGGGAAGTAATCCAGAAAAGTTGGAACACCTTTCAAAGGTTTGGCCTTTTGTATAATTCTGAAATCTACATTATTTTCCAGTTTTGGATAACCTTACCTTTTTTAACCTCTGTCAGTTCACCACTCACCTTTTTACCATTTCAAGCTGTTCACTGGAATTGAACAACTTGAAATATGTTTTAAAGATAAACGTCACGGTCAGCGCTGACACGCGCTCCTCTGCATGAACACGGAGCCTCTGCAGCCACCTGATCACAGCTGATTTCTTTAACGTGTTTCACATAAACAGGATGTGAGTCAGTCACGTGGTTCTGACCCGCGACATCTCCGAGATGAATGCTGGAGATCATCATCGCTGCTGTTGGAGGAAGCGGAGTCTTTACTCCGCCCCCTTACCTGGGAGGCTCACTCATTGGCTGAAACTGTGTAAGGCGCTCCAGAGACGTTTTATTGATTACCTCCTGTGTGACGTCAGAGCCCTTGTACTTGGGTCGTTAGGGTTGTGTGTGTCACTCACAGGTGCTCAAGAGCACTCTGGCACGGACTCCTGCGCGCGCATGTGATGGCGCGGGGAGCCCGCTGGACGGCGCTGCAGCACCTGAACAGGAAGCAGCGGCTCTGAAACCCGAGCCTCCTCAGGCTCCTGCTCCCCCCCCCCCCGCTCCTCCAGGCGAAGCGCGCGCTGCCAGAGCAGGCGGAGTCGGAAACGCGCATGCTCGTCGGTCCGTCCGTCTGCAGCTCCGCGGCTCATCTCGCTCCTCTCTCGGCCACTTCTGCTCCTTTGGCCCGCAGCGAAGCGGGGGATCTTCCGTCTGTGGACCGGCAGATCCGGCGGGCGGCTCGGCGGGGACAGACGCAGCTCGGCTCGTCTCGGCGGTGAAAACCCGGACGGAGGCCCGCAGTGTGCGCGGAGCCTCCCGCAGGCCTCCGGCCCCACTCCCGCTTTTCTCCCGGAAAATGGACGGCTTCGCCGGCAGTTTGGGTGAGTCCGGCCGCTGCGCGAGCCCCGAGCGGCGCCCTCTCTCCTGCCCGCGCTGCCGCGGGGTGGCGGGAGCCGCACGCGCCTGTGGCGGCTTTACACGTGTCACTGGTGTATTTATCAGAGAGTATGCACCGCCCCTCCGGCATCTGCAGGGCCACAAAACCAACGGCCTCCTCTGAAGGAGGCTCTGCAGAACCGGACCTCCTGCAGGAGACCTACGGAGGGGGGGGTGAGAGCCAAGACGGGCTCAGAAATGTACATTCGGCTTTGTTTCAACCGCAGGGCCGCAAACCACAATTTAGACACCGCACTGTGTGTGTGTGTGTGTGTGTGTGTGTGTGTGTGTGTGCGCGCGCACACGCGCGTGGACTCTGATCTGCGGAACAAAGACTCAGGAAATGACTTATTGATTCACTCCTCACACCTCGGTGTGTGCGCGTGCACGTGCGTGTTAGAGTTACATACATTTAAGCTCAGCTGTTCAGATTTACTCAGGAAATGAAGTTTAGTGTTTCTTTATTAACATTAAAAACAGTGAAGTTGAACCTTTCAGGGTTTCTTATTTGTTCATGTAACCATGTGTGAACACGGGGGTCCCGTCCACATGCACTGCAGGTTTGGGCGCCATTATTGGTCTTACTCGCTCCTCCTGGGCTCCGTGGGTGCTGGGAGCAGGTCCTGCTGGGTCTGTGTTTCTCTCTCAGTCCAGTCATAGGCCATCTTCCTGCCGTGGCGCTTTCCTGCCTCAGGAAGCTGAAGGAAGGTCAGGAGGATGTGTGCTTCAGTGCAAACACGAAGGCGTCTGCGTTTTGTTGAACATGGCTCTGAAATCCTGAGCACGATTATTTAGTGTGATTGTGAAAGAATAACAGAGAACTTGGCTCAGAGCTCAAAGCTGCTTTCTGCAGAAGTGCTATGAGGCGCACCTCTGCTAGGGGCGAAAGGAGCGCCAAACCACTGCCGAGCCCCACGCTTTGAGCACGCTCAGACTGGCTGAGTGTTTCAATAAGAACCATCTTCAAGTTCAGGTTTGAAGGAAGCGCGAAGAAACGATGCGTCTGGTTTAAGTTCATTTTGAAGTGTGTGTCGTGGTGCTGGTGCGAAGGGTGAGCTTTGCTCTCCGTGTCTGGTGTTTTCTGTCATGTGATCTTTGAAGGTCGCACTGTGCTGTAGTTTCCTGGTGAACATCAGTTTCTACCTGCTGCATTGAGGTGGTAAAGTTCATTATTACACTTTTGTTCGATCATCTCAGAGGACGATTGCGCACTGACCTCTGTGCTGCTCCATATTTCTTCTCTAACATTAGAGACGAAATACATTTGTTTCAGAAGCTTTTTCTTTGAGCTCATGTCCAAACCAAACGCGCCCTCTCTGTGCTCACTCCAGGAGGTTGACCATCCTGCACTCGACCTGGAGCTGATCTGTTTATTTGAAGATGGACGAAGAGCCTCATGATCATAACCTGAAGCATACAGGTGTTTCCCCAACAGTTGATTCTGTTCACCTGGATGTTCTCAGTTCATCTGCACAATGACTGAAACCAGCACCACTGAATGAATGGGCTGGTAGGTCAGTTTATGATCATTAGTATGCAATATGCTCTTCCTTCAGTGGTGCTGGTTTCAGTCTTTGTGCAAATGTCCTGTTTATAAGGTTGGGGAAGCTTGCAGTCAGCTGAGACTGAAGGAGTCACCTGATGATGACGAAATGTTTCTCCCACTGAGAACGTCCAGATGAACAGAATCAACTTTTGGGGAAATACCTGTACGCTTCAGGTTATGATCACGAGGCTCTTCGTCCATCTTCAAATAAACAGATCAGCTGAGTTCGACTGCCCTCCTCCAGGTTGAGTGCAGGACGGTCAGCCTCCTGGAGCAAGCGCAGAGAGTGCGCGTTTGGTTTCGACATTAGTAGTCTCTTTTTTTTCTTTGCACAGTTGAGGAGCGTATCAGGTCACATTTCACTGTGTGTTATACCTGTATAACCATGCACGTGACAAATAAAGAATCTTGGATCTTGATTGTATATACACGAGTCTGAGGTCATGGAGCTTTGGGGGGGGGGGGGGTCCTAGAGCAGAAGCGTCAGTGTTGATTGGCTGAATCCCAACCCTAACTGAAATGGTCCTCACAGACGTAGATTTTCTGCTTCATTGGAATCCCAAACATGTTCGACCTCCATTTTTCCCACAATGGGTCAGTGTGTTGTTGCTTGGCGTGTCATTCAACGTGCTGCTTTTGCATTGGTGGCTAAGTAGATGAGGCTGGAACTAGGGCCGCTCGATTATGGCAAAAATGATAATCACGATTATTTTCACTGAAATTGAGATCTCGATTATTTGACGATATTTATTTAACAAAAACAATGTGTTGAATAATGACTTTAAAGATTGTCAAAAAATAATATAAAATAGTGTGCAAATACTGATAACAGTGCAAATGTTTGCAATATAAAAATAAATGAAAAATGTAAACATCTATGTTTAGTGAACTTTGCAGTGTTGCTCTGTGGTGCAGCTACGACACCGTAGCAAAGTTTACACACTGTGTCTACTTGATCCACGTCTGACTCCGTGAACCCATAATGCTTCCACACCACTGAAGTTTTTTTACCGCTCTTTTCAACCAACGGCAGTCACTCTCCTCTCCAAATAACTTCTGCTTAGCTTTCCGAGCTTCCCTCGGGTCCTCTTAATCAGCGGTCCCCAACCCCCGGGCCTCGGACCGGTACCGGTCCGTGAGTTGTTTGGTACCGGGCCGCGAGAGTTGAGGCTCAGGTGTGAAATGTATAGTTTTCAGTGTTTTTATTGGTTTTAAGCGTTATTTTGTTATTGTTTTTATCGTTTACTCGGTTTTTCTGGGTCTTTTCACGTGTGTTATGAATAAATCTTCTTTTTTTCGGTACCGGTACTAGTTTTATTTTGTTGTATTTATCCGCGACACCTTAAAGGCCGGTCCATGAAAATGTTGTCAGGCATAAACCGGTCCGTGGCGCAAAAAAGGTTGGAGACCGCTGCTCTTAATTGTTGTGACAAGTGTTCGAAATGCAGAGAGGTGCGCTCAATTTGCCACACGGAGCAGCGCGAGAGTAAAGCACGAGGGAGGGGCTAATAATCGGCTCAGTCATTTTTAATGATCGTTGAAAGCCCAGATCATAATCGTGATTAAAATTCGATTAATTGAGCAGCCCTAGCTGGAACAGCAATCATGGTGAGATGGTCGATCTGAATTCACAAATCTGACTTTTCTCCCGCTGAAGCTTCGCTCGTGGGTTTTTACAGCGGCCGCCTGCGAGCAGCTCTCCTGCCCCAGTCGCCATTTAAACTGGATCCAAACCTTCCTGTTTGCTTTGTGTTCACTTCCTGCTTCCGTGTCTCTGTAGATGACAGTATGTCCGGCGCCAGTGTATCGGACGTCAACGACCGTCTGTCCTCTCTTGAGCTTCGTGTCCAGCAGCAGGAGGACGAACTGACAGTGATGAAAGCGGCGCTCGCCGACGTCCTTCGTCGCCTTGCTGCCTCTGAAGACTCGGCGGCCTCTGCGAGCAAGAAGCAGCACGGTGGGAAGGGTGAGTGTGTTTGTTAAAACTTTATGTGTGGAGATGTGAAATTAGCCCGTAAGACTTTTTAATCTGCAGTCTTGTGTCGTGTCCTGCCCCCTGCAGGTGGAGCTGCACTGCGTGAAGCCTACTCCATGTCCTGCATTGCCAACGGAGGCACATCCGCACGTAAGAGAGACTCCACCTCCGTCACCAGGAAGGAGACTGTGTCGTCTGCCGCCAAGAGGTAAAAACGCCGCAAAACGTGCAAGCGGATGCCAGGAACACAGATTTATGTCAGGTCACACCTAGGGATGGGTGTTGTTTAGGTTTTATCCGATACCGGTGCCAAACTGGTACTTTTGAAACAGTGCCGGTGCTTTAACGGTGCTCAAACCGGTGCTTAAAGAATGGAGATCACAAACTTTGTCCAAAAACCTCTCATGTTCAGCTGTTTTTTTGTAAAAAGATAACAATGTTAGCCTTTTCTGCAGCTATAGGGGATTTATGGTATCACTCTTGGCTGGAAGCAGTGCTTAAACAATGGAAAAAACACAAACATTGTCCAAAAACCTCTCATGTTTAGCTGTTTTCCACTTTTTCCTTTGGTCATTTTAGCCTTTTTGGCCAGGGTGAAGGGAGTATCTGCCATCAAACAAGAAGACAGCTGCATGTAACTACGACGGTGTTTGCTAGTTCACCTTACATGCATTAATGTAATAACGTGGTTAGCCTACTCAACGTAAATTACACACGAACAACATTAAGCTACTCACGCAGAGAAGAATGGCTGCTGCTGCATCATCATCCTCATCATTTCTGCTACACTGGCAGGGCTAGGGGCCAGGACTCTCCTCTTCGGGTTTTTGGGGGATGTTGCTAACTCCGGGTCGATAACAGGCAACCCACCCGCAGTAGATGTGCTCAGTGTGAGGTCTCGCAGCAAGCTATCAAATACAGTGCATTTCTCGGCTTTTAAAAACCGCTATGCGTCGCCAGGTGTTTCATCGGATTTGAGGTGTTACCTCCTTTGACAGTATCACAGTATCAGCTTAAAGCACTTGTTGCAGGCTGCTGAGTTTGCATCTTTTGCTGTGAAGTACAGCCAGACTTTGACCGCTTCGCCTTGGTCATTTTTAATCTGTAGCTCTGCTCTAAAAGAACGCACACCTGGGCCCGCCTACTATCCTCGGAAAGGTAAAATGATTGGCTAGAATCCAAAGTGCGTGACATCTCAGGGGAAAAAAAGCACCGAAATGTGTGCTGCTTTTCGGTCTGGTTACTACCGTTTATATCAGATCCGGTGCCATTATGGCCTAACCCTAACCGGTACCCATCTCTAGTCACACCACAGTTTATGACGTGACCAGAGCGCCCGCTCTCCTGAAGGTACCTGAAGACTTGCTGATAGATCGAGTCAGTGAGCAGCTGCAGACAACCAATAGAACCAGATTAGAACTAGAGATGGCACGATACCACTTTTTTATGTCCGATACCGATATCATAAATTTGGATATCTGCCGATACCGATATGAATCCGATAGTGTTTTTTAATCAACAAAACTGTTTTTTAAATATCTTGCTGCATTTTGTATAAGTTCATACTCAAGTTTAAAACAACAACTACACTAAAGCTATTCTGTTATACCTGTATGCAAAACAAAATATTTCATAGTTCAGCAATACTGATCAATCTAATAAACTTAAACCTACACCATCCTCCCTATTCTGGTATTTTAAAGAGTACTTAGCATAAATATTAAGCAACCTAACTAATAGGGTTCCAACTCCCAGCAACAACAAAAATAAATAAATAAAAAATAGGGAACCACCCCTCACGCTCCACCTCATGATGCTTAATCGACGTAATCAACCTTAATTTGATGCAGTGTGAAAAAAAATGCACAGAAATCAATTATTTTTCAAGAAATATTAAATAGATTCAACATCTTTCTTCAACAAAATTGCAGACTGCACAGATGGTATCTTCCCAAAGGAAAAAGTACTATAGCTTACTAGGGTATATATATTAGACTTAATAGTTACTATATACAGTAATGGACTTCTATTCATTTTACATCAAAGTAAAACTTTGGGTGTCAGATAATTATTTATTAAAAGCTCGACATTTTAAATGAGAATAAGAAAGAAAAGTATGTCTTTGTGCCCCCTTTTCCCTGTTCATGCCCTATCGGCCCCCCTGGCTAAACTTTGCTAGATCCGCCCCTGCACAGTTACCAGCGTCAGCTACGTAGAAAAAGATCCTCGAGTAGAAAGTAATATTAAATAAATTCTAACAACAGCTTATCAAGCTTAAACGTGCTGCTGTTGTTCAGCCGCTGGTTTCCTCTTTCTGGTGCAAAGTGGGCCAAAAGCAAACTAGAGACACGGACTCGCGACAGAAAAGCCGATCAGCTGATCGTTAAGCAGTTTCATGATTGAAGTAGCAGCAAGAAGAGGTAGTCGCTCCATATATCGCTTGTTAAGCTTAACGCAGGAATGCTTTACAAACATTCAGAGATGGACTTACACACTTGCTTTACTTCTCTCGGGATAACTTTGTCGGAGATGAAATGCCGGGTTGCTAGCGAAGCTCCAAATGCTATCCAGACCACCACAGGTCCCGCATGCCACAGCCGCTCTATCACGTGATGCATACTGCTCCGACGTGCTAACGTTCTGAGGTGAGTTACGGCGTGTTGCAAGTTTTGTGAGGTGCTTTCGTGATATTTAATGGATCGGATTACATTTTTTATTTTTCTCCGATATCCGATCCAGTAATTTAGGTCAGTATCGGACCGATACCGATACGTAATATCGGATCGGTCCATCTCTAATTAGAACCTCAATAGATCTGTTTGATCTGTCATCAGTAGAACTACAACAGAATCGTAGTGGAACCAGCAGAACCTCAGCAGGCTGTTTCTCATGCTACTGGTTTTTCCACAGTGGTGCAGACAAGAAGGATGGTCAGCGTTCTCAGATGGCGGAGATCCAGGAACACGAGGAGATCGCTCACCATACAAACCCATCCCCCGTCCCCTTTTCCCCCAACCCACCCCCAACCACTCCCACTCCCCAGATGCAACAGAGACCACCTGTTTCCTCTGAGAGCAGTAAAGGCCACGCCCCTCCTAAAAGGTTTCATTTTGTGATTTGTCGGTTTGGCTTCACTGCCCGCTTGTGACGTCACTGTTCCGATGTCACTCTGTCCGTAGCTACTAACCCTGCCTCCCGGGACACACCGTCCTGCTCTGCTCCACCTAAACTCGAATCACCTGACCAGCATGGACAGGTGTTGCTGATCAGCTGATTTGACGTTTATGCTAATAAGTAGGGCTGTTCGATGAAAACGTCTATCATTTCATATTACGCTATAGTTTGTTTCGAGGTGTCGCAAAATAAACTGTTTACAGTTTATTTTTTCATGGTTTTGTTTTTCACTGTAGAATTTCTCTAAGTTCTCTCGTTCTCTTATGTTTAATATAACCACACTACGGACAGACAAGCGACTGTTTTTATGCTTTGTCGTTACAACAATGGTAAAACCATCGCGTGGCTCCGCCGTCCACTTGTTTATTTTCCATGTAAACCTTTCACAATAAAGCTGAAGATCCTGCTGAGATTTTTTAAAATAAACTGAATTACGTGAAATAATATGCAGAGTGTTTACGGACAAGAAGCTAAAAAGAGCCGTCGGGTGCTAAAAAATAAACCTTAGAACACGCCGTGTAATAAATACTCACAAAGAAAATTGTGGCCGTTTCAACTTATGTAACTCCCGACTCCAGGTACACGACACATAGCTGAAAACACTTCACGCAAGTCGAGTTGCCTGAGATTCACAGAATTCACAGAAAATGTAAAAATTTTGTGATAAGTATCGTTGTCGGGACGATAGATGTCTTATATTGAGATATGAGATTTTGGTCATATCACACATCCATACTAATAAGCAGGTAGAAAAAAGTCACGATGAGTTTAAGTTTTCTACCATTTAAACATAAAAAGCAAAGTTTTCTGTCTGAGTGCAGATGAGGAACTTAAACCCAGAGACCCTCGGTGCTCTGTGGGATCTTTCAGGTGATGCTAGTTTCCAGAGATCTGATTGGTCAGTAGGTGTTCATTTTGTATCTGTTGCTTTCTAATCTCAAAGTGTTCACAAAGCTTTATTCATAACCACAAAGCCTGCTTCTTAGTACTGACCTTTGATCTCTGGCGTGGTAAGGACTGTGTGTCTTTCGGAGCAGTGACCTTTGACTCTGCCTGGCTCCTCTTTAGTCTCTGCTGCTTGTTTTAATATGATTACTAACGTGATCTCATCCCAGCTTTATCCCAGGACCTCCTCTTTTTAACTCCTCCTCCTCCTGCAGGCCTCATGCAGCCTGGGTCTTGAGTTTCTGATGTATCCCAGCTCTAACCTCTCTGCGAGTTGTATGTTTGACTTTGTCCCTCTGGCTCTTTGGAGGAGGTGGTGTTTGGTCTCTGACGACTGATCGGTCTGGATCGCCGTCTCATAGAAATTCATTGAAAACACTAAAACATCAGATGAGAAACTTCAAAAGTTAAATTTAAAATCCAGGAAAATAAAACTTCAGATCTACAAACGACTCAGAGATTCTTCCTCCTCCTCCTGCTTACAAGCTGAACCCCGATTAGTACTGCAATACTCACTGTGTGCGTGTGTGTTCAGGGGCCCCAGCGTGAAGCGGTCCTCAGGGATGGAGCGCTCTCAGAGCAGCACCTGGGACACTTCAGATGAAAACAGGAATAAACTGGTGAAAGCTGCGTCCACCTCCAAACTGCTGGCCAAGGTGGTGAAGAACACCGAGAGGTACAGACGCATAGCCCACGTGCAGTACACACAAAGCATGCGCGCGGTACAGACGTTGTTTTGTGGACTGTCAGGCCTTCGTGTGTTTATATTGACAAACTGATGGTGAAACTTTGTTTTCTTTCAGGCACAGAGATCCTGTCATGAGCCAAGGTAAACACCACACACATCTTCATCATCATCATCGTGTGTAGAAATAGACAGAAAGCCTCGGAGATGTTTCAAAGCGTTCTTGTCTTCGAGGCCGTGCTGCTGCTGTTTGTGTTGTCTGTTGTTGGTGTTTCTCAGTGATCGTGTCTTTGTCTCAAACCAGCCAAAATCTCGACTCGAGAGAAAAACAGCCAAGCTGGTAAGTCGTAACGATCTGTCGGAGCAAGCTAACGGTCTAATGTGCTAGCGGCTGCTGTATGAGCGCTCCCTGTTTCTGCACCAATCACAGCTCTCTCTCTTGCTCTCTCACACTCTGCTTGATGCTGCCAGTCTCGCTCGCACACCTGCTCTTACTCCTTCAGACTGTTCAGGTGATGTCATACCTGTGTTTGACTCCCTGACATCATTTACCCCCATATAAGGTGAAAAAGTAATAAAAGAAATTTATTCACACTCCCAATCAGATAAATCACCCACCGTGCGCACACACAAACGCATGCCCGAGCTGCCTCACCTGCACAGCTTTAAAGCCTCAAGTTTCTTCATCTGTCTTACTTTTTTTTTTTTTCTTCTTAAATCAGCAGCACCTTTCAGATCTTGGCCTGTTTCACCTCTGCTAACAACTGTCACACCTGAAAGACAGAACATCTGTAACCAAATCTGCTTCAATGCCGATATTTATTTGCCAAATCAATAAAAACTAGACCCACTAGACTCTGACAGGATTAGCTTTGCAGTTTGGGATTTATGCTTTGGGGTTGGACTGCCGTGCTAGTCTGAGGAATGTCTGTCTAATGTTTCAGAGGGGAATGCTATTAAGATGTTCATGCGTGGTCGACCGATCACCATGTTCATCCCTTCAGACGTGGAGAACTACAACGACATTCGGACTGAACTTCCTCCAGAAAGACTGAAGCTGGCGTGGGTGTATCCTTCACCTGGGACACGGGAGCGCTCTTACACTTAGCAGTGATAAATATTGGCCGCTTTGATAAAACAGGTGTTATGCAGTGAAACACTTTTCTGACACTGATGTGTAAAAGCTCAGTGTTTAAATGCAGAATTCCAGGCCAAAATTCAGAGTACTGGAAGTTCAGGAGAGACCACAGGTGTGGCAGGTCAGCGTTATCTGTGTATATCAGTAAAACCAAAGTCTAAGCATCAGCAGGTCACGGCCTTCAGAGATCTTCATGCATCCCTCACCTGCTCTGTTGTGAATGTGACTACATCTCCAGCTGTTGTCCAGGTGTTTCCTTGACTTCGTGCAGGTACGGTTACCGGGGAAGAGACTGCAGAGCAAACATCTACCTCCTTCCAACCGGAGAGATTGTTTACTTCATTGCGTCGGTCGTGGTTCTGTTTAACTACGAGGAGCGGACTCAGAGACATTACCTCGGACACAGCGAGTGTGTCAAATGGTGAGAAAGAGCTCCGTAGTACTTGCTGCTCTCCTATTGGCTGTTTGAGGCGACAGATAAGTGAGCTGCTCTTTTTGTTTCTGTCAGCCTGGCCATCCATCCCGATAAAATCCGGATTGCCACGGGACAGCTCGCAGGAGTGGACAAAGATGGACGGGTAAGAACACATACCACGTTTTTAAGGTCAACTTTCAGACAAAAGGAAAATATAAATACGAGTCGAAAACCGAGGCTAACAGGAGAGCTGCTGATAGATAGAACTTTTTAAATAAATAAATAAAAACAATTAAGACAAGGGTGCTGTCCCTCTCAGGCTCAAGTTCATGTCTGGGACAGCGTCAGTCTGGCCAAGCTCCACGTCATAGGTGAGCTAACGTTTGAACGAGGCGTCGGCTCCCTGGCTTTCTCCAAAGTTGTAAGTATCAGTCAGGTGCACCACGGGAGCTGTAGTTTTCACATACCTGCAGCTGTATGCATCATCAACCTTGCTGTGTCTCTCAGGATTCTGGTCGGCACCTGAGTGTGATTGATGACAGTAACGACCACATGTTGACAGTCTGGGATTGGAAGAAGGAGTCAAAGATAGCAGAGATCAAGGTGAGCCCACGTTTTTGTTACTGCACCGGTTTTTATCGGTTCCAACGTGTTCCACCTGTGCTCAAATGCTGTGTTTTTGCAGACCACCAATGATGTGGTCCTGGTTGTGGAGTTCCACCCGACGGACCAAAACACCATCGTCACCTGCGGGAAGTCCCACATCTTTTTCTGGAGCTGGAATGGGAACGCGCTTGCTCGTAAACAGGGAATCTTTGGGGTGAGTTTCTGCAGTTTAACTGTAACAGTGCTCATCACTGATTAAACACTCATAGATTCACGATCGGCACCTGTGATTGACAAAAAAAAGACCCATCAAATCTGTTGCCAAATTGCGGCATCAAGCTGTGCTGAGCTTTGATGGTGGGGAAGAAGATTGCACCGGGGGAGGTCGGTATTTAACACCATATGGTTTAAATGGGACAGACTGACCCTGAGATGGGGGTCTGTAACAGTATGTCAGATTTAAATGCCTTAAAGCATTACTAGCAGCTGCTGTCCAAATAAAGTTTAGACTATTTGAAATAAAACCAAAATACAAACTTGCGCTTGGTGTACGTGCAAATACTAGAACGTGTCCAGTTTCGTGTACGAAGGCTTTTAGAACAATGAAAATAAAGACGTTTGCCTGATGCCTGCGCTATCAGCCACACTGATGGCGCTGGGTGTCATGACACGCCGTCTCTTGGTTCTGCAATGTTTATCTAAGTGCTGTGTTTGACACTGTGGATCAATGTATTTTATTGGATAGGCTGGAAAATTTTATTGGAGTCACAGGAAATGTTTTATCATGGCTGAGAACCTACCTGTCTGGGAGATCTCAGACTGTTAGTTCTCTCTGAGACCTGCGCAGTGAGCCATGGGGTGCCTCAGGGCTCCGTACTTGGACCATTGATGTATGCTCTGTGTCTGCTGCCTCTTGGTGTTCTTTTAATGTAACCTTTCATTGTTACGCATTGTTACCTGCAGCTTTATGTTCCTTCAACCCAGTGGTTCCCAAACCTTTTTTGCTAGGCCCCGCTTTGTTTTACAAGAAAAATATTTGCTTTGTGCTGAGGTGTCTAAATTACAATCTTGTCTATCTGCAATTAAGGTCGGGTTATCAGATAACTTCCTGCTTCTAAATACTGATAAGACAGAGTTGATGGTCACTGGACCACAAAAATGTCAATAAGTGTCCTAAAATTTCATCTTGAAAATTGACGACTATGTCATAAATTGCAGGGACAAGATTTAAAAACTTGGGTGTGTGGTTCGACATGGTGCTCTCCTTCGAGTCTCATGTAAAAGAGATAACAAAGATCATTTGAGGAACATCGCCAATTATTGTAACGCTCTCCTTTCTGGGCTACCAAAGAAAAGTTTTAGAGGTTTACAGATGGTGCAAAATGCAGCTGCTCGCATTTTAACGAAAACTGTACCCCTGTACTGAGATCTCTTCATTGGCTACGAGCAGATTTTAAGGTCCTGCTGCTCACCTACAAGGCTTTAAATGGTGTGGCACCTTCATACCTCTCCGACCTTTTACATCTTTACGTTCCATCCCCTGCTCTCCGATCTCAGGACTCTGGCCTTCTAAAGGTTCCTAGGGCCAGGAAAAAACAATTGGAGAGCGTGCGTTTTCTTTTCGTGCCCCGTTTCTGTGGAACAACCTCCCTCAAGATATTAGGCAGGCATGCTCTGAAGACCCACTTGTTCACCCTTTCCTACATGTCTTAATTCTGTCCCATTTAGTTTTTTAAATTCTTATCTTTTTAACTTTAATTGCTATGTGTCGATTTATCTATCTTTTTATTTTCAAATAGCTGTACAGAACTTTGAAAGCTCTTTATAAATAAAGTTATTATTACTATTATTATTACCAACACAATATGGTAAATGGCCTGTATTTGCTTTACGCGCTTTACTTGGTCCTAAGGACCCCAAAGCACTTCACACATCCAGTCATCCACACGTTCACACACTGGTGATGGCAGCTACATTGTAGCCACAGCCACCCTGGGGCGCACTGACAGAGGCGAGGCTGCCGGACACTGGCGCCACCGGGCCCTCTGACCACCACCAGTAGGCAACGGGTGAAGTGTCTTGCCCAAGGACACAACTGGGCCGGGGCTCGAACCGGCAACCTTCCGATTACAAGACTATCTTGAGCCACAATCGCCCCAATAAACAATAAACGGTGGGTACAGGTGATCTGAATGGACAGCAAGCAGTGGTTTCATACCTGTTGGTCTCTGATCTCAAACTGAAGCTGCACTAAAAGGGTTTCGTTTTTTGTTCCAGTAAGAAGTCTCAGCTTTCTGTGGTTACACAGCAGAGAAGATGCGGTGTAGACGCAGAGAGGCTGAAGGAGCTCCGAGCTGATTAGAGGCGGGGTTTGTGCAGTGACGCCCAGCAGGGGCTGAAAACACTGCAGTTTAAGCAGTGATGGTTGTTCGGCGTGGTTGTGCCAGTTTGGATTCAGAAGTCTCTGTGACCTCACTAATTCACTTCTTTGACCATAACTTAAGATTTTATTTTCCAGCGATGGCAAAATGTCACACGCGCCTCACTCAATGGATAAAATACAACAGTTGACATTGCAGAGGTTAAAGGTGAATCTGGAGCGTGATAGAGGGAAACTGTAAGCAGCGTGTAGTCAGAGGCATACAACCACGAGCTGGTGATGCTGGCTGCTGAGCTGAACGAGCTGTACGTGACGACAGGAAGTGAGTACGTGATTAAATGTTTGGATCTGGAGCAAAGACAGACAGACCCCCGGGTGTGAAAAGTCGGACCCCTGTTTCTCTGCTGGTTTCACTTTCGGTGACGTAATCCCAGTGAGCTGATAAACAGATTCTGCAGCAGATGAAGTGAAAGGAGTCAAAAAAGTGGTCATGGTGAACGCTTCCTCTGTTTGCTCTTAGAGGAAAAATCAGTAAAAATCTACAGGAGAACAGGAAGCTCCACCCGGCTGAGGACAGAAAGAAAACCCTTTATCACAGAATTAAACAGATGATATGAAGGTGGTATTTCTGCAGCAGATCCCCTGAAACAGCTGCTGAGTCCAGAAAACACAAAAGCATCTAGCCATGAAAACACAGCAGAAACATCGAGCTTATTAAACTTGCACCTACACACTTTTTACTTGATTTAAATCAAAGATTTTTCTCAGCTTTTTGTCTTCAGAGGAAGCCCGGGTCCTTCTTTGAACTCACTCCAACGCTCCTCTCCTGCTTTCTCCTGTTTTCTAGAAATACGAAAAGCCAAAGTTCATCCAGTGCCTGGCGTTTCTGAGTACCGGAGACATCGTCACTGGAGATTCTGGGGGTAGGCTGCTGGTCTGGACCAGGAGCGCCACGGAGAACCCGGCCGGGAAGGGGCCTCGAGGTATCGGGTTGGGGTTGTTCACGGTGTTTTGCATAAAGATCGTGCAGGTGTGTGCCACGGGGCAGCCGCAGAGCAGAGAAACAAACAAGCCGAGACGCTGTGAGGGAAACGACGTGCATATTTTCATCCTGAGTAAAACGCCATTCGCCTTGTTAATGAAATAAGCTCGGCCTGTTTAATGAGTTTGCATTGGTATCCGCCCTGAAGCGTTTCCCTGCACGAGACGGATCCCGACAGGTTTTACAGCTTCAGAGTTCGATGCTAAAGCAAACGACAGTCTCGCTGATTTTAAGGTCACAGAAAATGTCAGAGTGAAGAGTTTGATTTAAACCGACCAGAACCAGCAGCTCCAGAGTCCTGTAAGCAACCGACTACAGAAAAACCACAGAACAACAACAGGGTGTGTGTGTTGGCCCAGTTTCAGTAATGGTTTTTGTCATGTTGTTAAACTGGTTTTTAGAGACGTGATGCCAGGGATTAAACGATTTTCTACTGAAATTCTACTCTGAGCGCTTTTTTCTGAGAAGGACACAAAAGACAGTGAAAGTGGAGATGGATTTTTTACCCCTTGGCAGCACGTTGGTGCATACAAGCAACAGGAAACTTGGATTTTGGAGGAAATCTGCAGGAACAGGAAGTGTTTTCATTATGATCTGCTGCCTCCCGCTGGTTGTTTTGTGAGCTGCTCTGTAAAAAGAGTGCAGGAACTAAACCTATTTAAAGCAGTTTGTTTTCATCTACATGAACGTTACACGTTGGTGCTTCCTGTAGGAACATCAGCAGCAACATACTTTCTGACTTCCTGTGTAAACATGAAGAACCAACATGTACCGCTTGCACTTCCGTGGGAGCAGTGAGGACATGGGGAAGTCCAGAAAAGTCCCTGAGCAGAAATCTGTGTCGGGACACCTTAAACATGATTGGACGAGACATCGCACATGATCAGAGTTTCAGATTAATAAATGTGGGAAAACATTTGAGGTGCGTGACGCGGTCACGGCTGAAACATAACTTTTCTGTTCATTCAGAGGTCACTTTTGTGCTTTGAACACTTAGTCACGTGACCCCCAGAGGACGTGTCACAGACGAACGATGCGTTTCTCAGATTTAGGAACAGCCACGTCCTGTTTCAACTTTCAGAGTTAAAAAAAAAAAAAATCCTTTAATCAAAGCTTAGTTTTTTGTTTGATAACTCACCTCTCGTGTGTGTGTGTGTGTGTGTGTGTGTGTCTGTGTGTCTGTGTGTCTGTGTGTCTGTGTGTCTACGCAGCCTTTCGGATACTTCATCATGTCGATGGTCACGAGGGAAGTGTTTTCTGTATGTGTGGGATGAGGAGCGGCATGCTGCTGACTGGAGGAAAAAAAGACCAAAAAATCATCCTGTGGGACCACGAACTGCAACGTCACCGCGAGATCGAGGTCTCGCAGCACACATGCACACCTCAATGAAACTCAGCTGTGATGACATCATCTCGGCCGTCAATCTCCACAAATCTAAAGTGTCAGCCACGTGACTGAGGCTACGCGTTTGATCCCCACAGGTCCCAGATCAATACGGAACCATCAGAGCGGTGTCTGAGGGGAAGGGGGACGAGTTTCTGGTCGGGACGTCGCGTAACTTCATCCTGAGAGGAACTTTCAACGATGGCTTCCTGGTTGAGGTCCAGGTTAGTAAAACGCCTCCGGGAAGTGACGACAGACCAGAAGGTCACATGATCGCATGGCGTCACTGACCAGAAAACTTCAGTACCTCTGTGTTGTGATGTGTTCAGGGCCACACAGACGAGCTGTGGGGTTTGGCGGCTCACCCGTCCAAAGACCTGTTTCTGACATGCGCTCAGGACCGGCTCGTCTGCCTCTGGAACTCGAGCGATCACAGTCTGCTGTGGAGTCGCACGCTGGATGAAAAGGTGCGTGGTGACGGGGAGGCAATTTATTGATTATTTATCGATTGGTCATTGGTGACTGCATGTTTCTCCTCCTCAGGAACACGGACACTGTGCAGACTTCCATCCAAGTGGCGCTGTGGTCGCCATAGGAACGCGATCAGGAAAGTCAGTACAGAGTTTTGTGTTTTTTTCTACCTGAACTCAAAGATGCTTTCCTTGTATGTCTGACCTCTGACCTCTGGTCCCTGTCAGGTGGTACGTTCTGGATGCTGAAACCAACGACCTGGTGGGGATTCACACCGATGGGAACGAGCAGCTGTCAGTGATGCGCTTCTCCATTGGTGGGTGGAGCTACGTTGTTCACGGGCTGTGGCTGCAACACGCTGTGTGCCTCACAGATGTCTGGAGGTCGCCAGCTTTCGGCTGACCTCGGAGCATCTTTATCTGTTCGCTAACAATGGGCAGCCCTCTTGGTGTGATATCATGTTACTGTGTAACGGCTTCCAGTTGTAAATAAATTTAAGAGATTTCTGAGAATGTAGGCTGTCATTGATGTGGTTGCTAGGTGACAAGAGCAGATGTTTGTGATGCTGTACAGAGCTCCACCTTGTATGCGGTGTCAGCCACAGGACGCAGCCCCTGAACATGGACACTCATTAAACTGAAGATCATAACGGTGTTATGAGAGAACCACAAATCTCAGCATGCACCTCTCTATCTCTCTCTGCAGATGGAAGCATGCTGGCTGTCGGATCTCACGATAACTTTATTTACCTTTACAACGTCTCTGAACAAGGACGCAAATACAGCCGATACGGGAAGTGCACGGTGAGTCAAAAAACCAATTGCAGCTTAGTGAACACCTGTCTGCCCCTGTTGCATCCGTTAGTTTGTTCAGTTTGCCCCAAAAAGTTAAATCTGTTCATCTGGACATTGTGTTTTCAGTGGGAGAAATATTGGTTCGTCATGCAGGTGAATTACTTGGATAAGTAACGAAATGTTTTGGTATCAGTTAACAAGCTTCGGGCGTTTTTCTCACTGATATTAGGCTGCTCGTCTTGGCAGAATTGGTAATGTTTGTTTTGGTTGGTTTCTTGGCACAGACCCAGCTTGTAAGCATAGTTTACAAATATTCTAGTGCTGAGGGCAGACTTTAGGAAGGCCATTCCAGAAGCTTAATGTTAGCCTGCTTTGTCCAAAATCACTTCTGATGTGTGTTTGTGATCATTGTTCTGCTAGAACACACGGATATGTCCAAGCTTCAACTTCATTTGAGGAAAAGTCAAAGAAGGTTGTCGTCCTTCTGTATTCCATCCACTTTGTGCAATGTACCAGAGCCATGGGCGTGGTACTTAGGGTTGGGCAATATGTAAAAATTTTACAAACGACAATCATCAGTCCAATAATCAACGATGGGCGACTGTAATCATGCACGGACTGATTTGCGCGTTTACAACACAGAAATTTTAACATTTTTTTTTTTTCAACATTATGTTTATTAAAGTTTTACATATATACATATATAAAGTACATACACAAACAAATTTACACAATAAACGAAACACAAGGTACATTCAATGAAAGCACTTGAGTCCATGAGACCTCTGACAGATTTTAAAGAATAATTTTCACATTGCAGCATATGGTTGTGGTCCTGTACAGGGAATAGCTAGGCTGTCCCTGTCTCACACAGTAAACCAGATAGATCTTTATTCCCAATATACTGGATGTAGCGCCCCCAAATTTTCTGGAAAATTTCTTGTTTATCTTTTAGAGTATATGTAATTTTCTCTAATGGTAAACATAAAGACAATTCTTTGAACCAATGTGAAATACTTGGTTTGCCAAGACTCCTCCACGTTAGAGCTATCACTCTCTTTGCTTGTAGTATTCCCATGTTTATGAAGATTTTTTTCAAAATGATCTATGTTACACCCTACAGGATATAATCCCAGTAGGAAAAGTTTGGGATCCATCACAAGTTTAATTGACAAAATCTCCTTTATCATTGCTCCAACCTCTTCCCAAAACTCCTTTATTTTTGGACATGACCATAAACAGTGGAGCAATGTGCCCTTATCTTCTTCACATCTATTACAGATATCAGGAATCTGCATATTAAATTTGTTAAGTTTTTCTGGTGTTATGTACACTCTCATCAACCAATTAAATTGTAGCAATTTTAGACGTGTGTTCCCTGTCTGTGTTTGGGCTAGCTTACATGCTCTACTCCATTGTTCCACTGTCAAGTCCTCCTGTAAGTCATACCTCCAAGCTTCAAGCTTAGCAGCAGATGAATCAGGAGAGGATGTCATCATCAAGTTATATAATTCAGATATCATCCCTCTACCAGTGGGGTTTTTGGTTAGGATTTTCTCTAATGTGGACAGCGGGGGAATATGTGTAAAATCATTATGATAAGACCTGATAAAACTCCTAAACTGTAGGTATTTGAAAAAGTGCTTTCGGGGAATATTAAATTTAGAGATTAGTTGTTCAAAACTTAAAAGTCTTCCATCACCCCCGAAAGCATCCTTCACCAGTCCCAGCCCCGAGTCTGCCCACATTTTAAAACCACCGTCCGCCCTACCCGGGGCAAAATAATTGTTGCCCCAAATCGGGCTAAAAACGGAGAGGGGAGATTTTGCGTTTAAATATCTTTGAGTGACATGTAAGATATATATCATGTTTTTAACTATAGGATTAAGCGTAATGTCTTTGAGTTTATTATATTTATCAGAGTATACATATGTAGGAAGTGGAAGCCTAAGAGAGAGAGACTCAATAGTTCTCCATGCGGGGGGCTTTTCTGCAGCATAATAGAACATTATAGTTCTTAACTGGGCTGCCCAGTAATACCAAACCATGTTAGGACATTGCAGCCCTCCTGCATCAAAGGGCAGGTACAAAAGTGATAAGCGAAGTCTGGGACGCTTGTTATTCCATAAAAACTGATTAAACAGTTTTCTTATTTTAAGGAAAAAGTCTGAGGGGGGTGGCAAGGGGATATTCTGAAACAGATACAGAAGCTTAGGGAGAACGTTCATCTTTAGTATATTTATTCTACCAATCAGTGAAATTTGGAGACTCGACCATCTCTCCACTGATTTGTATACGTCAGTCATAATTGGACTATAATTATGGTTCACCACCTCTTCCAATTTCGGGACAATCTGAATACCTAGATAAGTAAACTGATTCACATTTCTAAAATGGCAGGTGTATTTAGGTGGATTCATCCTTTCTTCTGAGTTCAAAAGCATTATAGAAGATTTTGATTTATTGATTTTATAACCAGAAATATGTCCAAATTTTCCAATTAGGTCTAAAATGGCTGGAATAGATTTTCCCAGATTTTTAAGAAAGAGGATCACATCGTCAGCATAAAGAGCTATTCGATGGTCGAGCCCTCCGATCTCTATACCCGTGATCACACCGTGTTCTCTTACAGCAATAGCAAGTGGTTCAATTGCAATTACAAATAAAAGGGGGGATAGGGGGCAACCTTGTCTACAACCTCTTCCAATCTCAACTGGTTTTGAGATAACATTATTGGTAATTATTTCTGCATATGGGTTATTATATAGAAGCCTGACCCAGTTACAGAATCCCACTCCCAAACCAAAGCGACCAAGAACCTCAAGCAAATAGGGCCATTCCACCCTATCGAAAGCCTTCTCGGCATCTAGTGCCAAGAAAGCTGTATCTGAAGACCCCCCTTGCTCGTGTAAAATATTTAACACTCGTCGAACATTGTGGAATCCCTGACGCCCAACCATGAACCCATTTTGATCTTCCTTGATGATGTCTGGCAAAAGGCCCTCCAGTCTCTTTGCTAGAATTTTACAGAGTATCTTTAAATCTGAGTTTAAGAGGCTAATTGGCCGCAGGTTTTCACATTTATCATTCGATTTTCCAGGTTTGGGAAGAAGTGTAATTAAGGCCCCTCTCAGAGTGGGTGGGAGTATCCCCTTTTGAGCAGATTCAGAAAACATTTCCAAAAGGGGTGCCTTTAATTTGGATACAAACTTTTTATAGATATCAATTGGCAGACCGTCTGGCCCTGCAGCCTTTCCAGAATTCATACTCATTATTGCCTCTGAGATTTCGTCCAGAGTCAATTTAGCCCCCAGTCTCAAGGATTCCTCTTCTTCTATTCTGGGGATATTCATATTGTCAAGAAAAGAGAAAAAATTGGGGTCTGGTTCACCTGGGTTTAAGTCAGAACTGTATAACCTTTCATAATAGGCCTTGAAAGAGTCACTTATTGCAGCAGGGTCAGAGATCGTTTCCCCTTTATCATTTTTAAGTGCAGTGATTGATCTTTCCAATTGGAATTGTTTTATACGCCAAGCCAGAATTTTACCTGATTTCTCCCCTTGATCAAAAACGGACTGCTTAAGTTTTAATAAGTTAGCTGTAGCTTTTGAAGCTGAGATTTCATTATATTGGGTTCTTAATAACAGCAAACTTTGGTGCAGCTTGGGACAGGGGTTCTTAAAGTACATATCCTCAGTAGCTTTAATTTTCGATTCCAATAATTTCAGCTTTTGTCTGGCCTTCTTAGATTTTGAGCTTGTGAAGCTAATTATTTGGCCTCTAATGAAGGCTTTGAATGCTTCCCATCTAATACACGGAGATGTTTCAGAAGTATTGAGCTCAAAGTAATCAGTAATTTGTTTGTCAAGGTACGCCAGTAGGTCTTTGTCCTTTATCCATTTTTGCTGAAATTTCCATTTTGGGGGATCTCGTACTAGCCCTGGATCCAAATAGACCAGACTGGCTGGGGCATGGTCTGAGATAAGGACACTGCCATAATCACAACCGTTCACTTTATAGGACAGACTTGCTGAGATTAAAAAGTAGTCTATTCGTGAGTATGATTTATGTGTGCTTGAATAACATGAATATGTCGATACACCAGGATTCCTGTCTCTCCATATATCCATAAGATTTAATTCCTTAGCAAACTGAAGAATGGTTTCCCTACTCTGGCTATGAGATTTGTCTAAATGTGATGATTTATCTATACTTGGGTTCAGAGTGCAATTGAAGTCTCCCGCTAAAATATATTGACCACTAAGTGCTGACAGCGTGCAGAACAGGTTATTAAAAAAAGATGGTTCATCCTTATTTGGGGCATAAATATTAACTAAAATCAGAGGTTCTGTATAGAGAGTACCCTGAACAATCAAATACCTTCCCATCCTATCTGCAATCACCTTACAAACATTAAAGGGGACGGACTTGTGTATTAGAGTCAAAACCCCTCTCGCTTGGGAGTTAAATGGTGCTGAAAATACCTCTCCCTGCCATCTCCGCTTAATCTTTAAGTCCTCTTTTCCAGTAAGATGAGTCTCTTGGAGAAAAATTATTTTGGAATGCATATCTTTTAACCTTCTCATCACTTGTTTAACTTTTTTAAGTTTTTGCAGCCCTCTACAGTTCCACGATGTCATCTTAATTTCTAAAACATTGGACATAGCTGCAATTTTCAGATGATCTTCTCATGCTAGTATATAGAAGTGTACCTTTAAACAACCAAAACAATGCAGACAACACAGATGCTTCTAACTGCATCAACCATTGAACACAACCCCTCTGACCTAAGGGCCAGTTTCCCCTTCTCCTTACTACACACTCCGGTAATGCTAATGACCAGTCCACAGTTATTGAGGAATGATCCAACATTATTGATATTGACTTATCCTAAACTTAAACACTCCCTCCATTGTTAGCTTTTACATACAAATAATAATTGCTTTGCCATGAATTTATTGCTATCCCAAATATACTCATGTAAATAAATTAAATGTTAGGGGTCTACTGTGCTTTAACTCTATTTAAATGTAACTATAACTCAGAGAGTCCTCCTGGAAAACAAAAAGTAATCGATCCCCCCCCAAAAAAAAGAAAAGAAAAGAAAAAAAAAAAGGGGGGGGGGGTATACTCACAATGCAGGTAATCACCAGCGTCTTTAACCCCCGTACAGATATAACGGAGGCATGTACAGATGTTCAGTGTGAATATATTTCAATGATCAGTTCACAGTAGCCCCAGGAATTAGCTGCCAAGCAAAACGTTCAATTATTTTACCAACTCTATCCGTATCGCTATTCATCCCGCTCTGCTTGGATCCGCGTAACAAAAGTCTCTGCGTCCTCCGGTTTGCCAAAAGTCAGTGTTTTATCCTTGTAGGTCACCAGGAGCCTGGCGGGGAGAAGCATCCCGTGTCTTATCCCCATGCTGCGGAGCTGTCGTCTCACGGAGTCGAACTCTTTCTGCATCTTATGTATGCCGGCTGCCATGTCCGGGTAGAAACGTACCGGTTTGTCCTCGTAGAGTATTTGCTTTTTGATTTTGGTCGCTTTCAGCACCACTGCCTTATCCCTATCGCTCAGGAATTTCATGATCAGTGTTCTTGGGGGGGCGTTTGGGTCGTTTCTCGGGCCGATTCGATGCGCCCTTTCCAGGAATGGCTTTGATTTCAGCAGAGGGATGTCCAGCGTCTCCGGGATCCAGGTTTCCAGAAATGCGCAAGCATCCGTTCCCTCCACCTTCTCCGGTAAATTCACCAGTCTCAGGTTAGCCCTCCTGGCCCTTGTTTCCAAGTCCATTACTTTGTCCTCCATATCTCTGGTTTTCTTTTCGAGACTCTGGACTTTTCTCTGAAGGCTATCGACCGTGTCCTCAGTGTCGGAAATGCGTGTCTCGACATTTACAATACGCTCCTTACACTCTCCGACCTCGTTTCTCACTCCCTCAATTGCAGCCATTATTCCGTCAAACCTGTTGGAGAAGTCTGTTTTCAAGTCTTTGATAGCTTCAAGAATCGGAGCGTGACTTGGTCCTTCCTCTTCAGCGCTAATTGACTCTTCCGACATGGCGCTAGCTTTAGCTTTTCCACTTTGTTTAGTTGGTCCGAAATCAATTTTAGGTTGTGAGGGTTTACCACGACCCCTGCCCGATTTACCTGGTGCAGACGACATAAAAGAGTCCTAAGCGTGGATACCGTTAGAGTTTAACTTCAAAAGTTGATATTATGTTAGGTGTCTTGGCAAAGATTCATGGAGGAGGGAAGTGTGCGTCTAGCTAACGCGCCGCCATTTTAGGAGTCCATGAATTTTAACATTTTTAACCTGCTCAACCCATCTGGAGCGCAGAATGAACAAACTTTGGACAAACTACCCAAAATGCGAGACATTTCAGAGATTTTGACTGAGTCTGCGCTCCAGATGGGTTAATTGTCGTGATGACAGCATGTTAACGCTAACAGCGCTAAAAATAAATAAATAAAAAAAGTCATGAATTTGGGATGAAAGAGGTAAACCTAAGAATGTAACCAAAGCGGTGTGCCACTTGTGCAGATGTAAAATGCGAGCAAAGTACTCAAACCTGACTAACTTGCATGAGGATGTCCGTGTCCACCATCCGGCTGAGTATGCTAGGCTATCACCAGCTTCTGCAGCTCCATCAACAAGCTTTTGGGTGCTCTCTGAGGAGGGGGCATTTGCTCTCAAATGAAAGAGGGTGCTGTTAAAACAGCTCTATTATCTTTTTTTTCTTTTGACTGCTTCTATTCGCTCCATTATTATTATCAAATTTACTCATGGGCAAACGAATAAATCGCCAGTGCTGGGAAGGTTACTTTTAAAATGTATTCCACTACAGATTACATGCCCCAAAATGTATTTTGTAATGCATTCCGTTACGTTACTCAATGAGAGTAACGTATTCTGAAAACTTTGGATTACTTAATATATTATCATCTTTTTACAGCTACACGAATGTCCTATTGCTGTGTGATTCATTACTATTACTGAAGGTTACTC
This sequence comes from Simochromis diagramma, assembly GCF_900408965.1. NCBI lineage: Eukaryota > Metazoa > Chordata > Actinopteri > Cichliformes > Cichlidae > Simochromis > Simochromis diagramma. The sequence continues at coordinate 434,224 of NW_024387394.1, forward strand.
TCCATACCAACACCAACTAGATGTTTAAATCTTAATATAAATGAGTAACAGTAGGTGGACATTAGGTAAGGCTGCACTTTTTGCAGTGTCTTAATACTTACAACTGGACTACACTGCCCATAAGGCTACATTCTTTAGGGCTATGCCTGTAACACTCTGCCTATTGCCTTCATATTAAATAATTTTTAAAAATATCTCTTTACGTCATTATGCGGGCTGCAAGTAGAGGTGACATGGGCCGCGAGATTGAGACACAGACATTACAGCCTCTTAATGTGTGTTTTGTTTGGGTTTCCACCGGTGTGGAATTACCAATAATAGAAAGACCATAGCCTAACATATGAAACAGGAAAAGACCGCTGTGTAATCCATTTATTTCTGCAAAGTAACTGTATTCTGAATACCACCTTTTTAAACGGTAACTGTAACAGGATACAGTTACTCATATTTTGTATTTTAAATGCATAATGCCGGCACATGTATTCCGTTACTCCCAACACTGTAAATCGCCCATGTAATAACGTCGATGGGCTCAGCATATCGTCGATAGCTGATATGTTAGTCCAATCGCCCAACCCTAATGGTACTATGTGCTTGGCAGTTGGTTCAGATCTCTTAGGTTTGAAAGCCTCACCTCACCTCCAAATGTAACTTTAATGGTAGATGGTAATTTCACATGTGCAAGTTACCGTGATAAGAGGCGAACCTGAGAGGAGAGGTCTCTGAAGCGGGATTTATGGTCCTGCAAACGTGTCCATCCATGTCCCACTCGGTTGGACAGAGAGGAGGAGAGGAGTCCTCCAAGATCCTAACCGTTCGTTCGACAAAGCGGATGACGTAAGCGACTGCCTAATGTTGATTGGTTGCAAGTGGGCCGGAAAAGAGCAGAGACCGACTGAACGGGAGAACTGCAGTAAAAACACTTCAAAGATAATAAAATGTAGCATGACAAGCACAGACAACAGTGAAACTTTTCATTGTTTTTAACACTATGTTTCACACAACTCTTTGTGTGTCATAACTTTGCTCTCCTTTGCGGCTCATGGAGCAACAACAGTACGAGCAAGAGTGGCCCTTGTGTTTGCTCTCCTTAACTACAAATTCCACTTTACAAGATTGAATGTAGCTCCTCTGTGGGTTAAACTTGGAAACACTTGTGGTGGTGCTCAGGTGTGTTCATGAGTTAACTAAATGTTTCAACAGGGACATTCGAGCTACATCACCCACCTGGACTGGTCACCTGACAACAACTTCATCATGTCCAACTCTGGAGACTACGAGATCCTCTACTGTGAGTACCTTCTCATCATAGGCTCTGGCACTACAGTACTGTGTACTGTTATCACAGAGTACTGTAATACTGCAGTATTTTGTTGGTGTACAGTGACAGATGTCTGTTTTCAGGGGACGTTCCAAACGCTTGTAAATATATCAGAAATCGTTCAGAGTGTAAAGACATCGACTGGGCGACTTACACCTGCGTCCTGGGATATCATGTGTTTGGTCAGTACAATGGGAGAGTGTGTGTGTGTGTGTTAGGGTGTTTATTCTGAAGATGTTTATACTTCCCTGACTGTTGAATCAGGACAACTTTCTTAACTCTGAAATTCTGTCTGCCTATCTCAGGTGTTTGGCCAGAGGGTTCAGATGGCACCGACATCAATGCTCTGATCAGGTCCCACAACAGGAAGGTGATCGCTCTGGCTGACGACTTCTGTAAAGTTCACCTGTTCGCCTACCCATGCTCCACCTTCAAGGTGACACACATAAAAACACACATTTGAAAATGCTAATCGTCAAACTGTATGTGTTTCCAAAAGCGTCTCTTTAAACGTTGCTGTGAGGACACATAAGCAGCTCCTCAAAACTTTAAACTGAAATGGTTTCAAAGGCTTATTTTATAAATGTGGACCGGAGGGTGTGTTCCAACTAGAGGAGGATCAAACTCCTCAGCCTCCCTGGGAAAGTCTATGCCAGGGTGCTGGAAAGGCAAGTCCGTCCGTTAGTCGAACCTCAAATACAGGAGGAACAATGCGGTTTTCCTCGGTCCTGGTCGCAGAACACTGGACCAGCTCTTTATCCTCTCAAGGATACTCGAGGGTGCATTGGCGTTTTCCCAACCAGTCTACATGTGTTTTGTGGACTTGGAGAAGGCATTCGACCGTGTCCGTCGGAGTGCCCTGTGGGAAGTACTTCTGGAGTATGGGGTGCCTGGCCCATTGCTACAGGCCATTCAATCCTTATACAACGGTTGCAGGAGCTTGGTACACATAGGCAGCAATAAGTTGGAGTCATTCCTGCTGGGTGATGGGCTCCGCCAGGGCTGCCGTTTGTCACCGATTCTGGTCATAATTTTTATGGACAGAATTTCTAGGCGTAGCCAAATGGCGGAAGGCTTTCACTTGGGTGGCCTCAAAACCTCATCTCTGCTTTTTGCGGATGATGTGGTTCTGTTGGCTTCAACAGGTGATGGCCTCCAGCTCGCCTTGGAACGGTTCACAGCCGAGTGTGAAGCGGTGTGAATGAGTATCGGCACCTCCAAATCTGAGGCCATGGTTCTCAGCCAGAAAAGGGTGGAGTGCCCACTCCAGGTCAGGTATGAGTTACTGCCCCGGAGTGGAGGAGTTTGAGTATCTCGAGGTCTTGTTCACGGGTGAAGGGAGCAGGAGATCGACAGACGGATTGGTACAGTGGCTGCAGTCCGTCTTGGTGAAGAGAGAGCTGAGTATAAACACGAAGCTCTCAATTTACTGATCTATGTCCCTACCCTCACCTATGGTCACGAGATCTGAGTAGTGACTGAAAGAATGAGATCGTGGATACAGTTGTTGGAAATGAGCTTCCTCCCAACGGTGGCTGGCCTCGCCCTTAGAGTGAGGAGTTAAGCAATTCGGGAGGGGCTCAGAGTAGAGCCGCTGCTCCTCCACATCAAAAGGAGCCCGTTGAGTTGGTTCGGGCATCTGACAAGGATGTCTCCTGGGCTTCTCTGCTTAGGCTGCTGCCCTGTGAACCCGGCCCTCGGATAAGCAGAAGAAGATGGATGGATGGTTTCAAAGACTGAGATCTGAGTTGAGAGCAGCCATCTGATCAGAGATCCCAGGACCTCCCTGTCTTCTCCTCCTCTAACTGTTCTGGTGGGACACAGAGTTGTTCCCAAGCCAGCCGAGAGGTTTAATCTGTTCAGTGTGTCCTCTGTTTGTTCTGACATCTGCTTCCAGTCAGACACAAACACCTCAACTAGCTGGCACTCCAGAAGTGTCCTGCTGATTGGTCAATCAGCAGTCTTGAAGCTGCAGCTCCATGCAGCCGCCACAACGATTATGCATGCTGCATAGCATGTAAACTCATTTTCTATAAAAGTAAACTTTATCTTGAAGTGGATCCTGAGAAACCTCTCGCAGGTAAACCAAAGCAGGTCTGCAGTGCACACGTGAACCCTCGTACACATTGGATATTAGATAATTGGGGTATGGTAAATGGATTGATTCTTGTATAGCTATATAGCTTTTCTACTCTCCTGGAGTACTCAAAGCCACATTCACACACATTCTCACAAGCACTTGCTGACTGCTTTCTAACTACATTCACACACATATTCTGATGGATGCATCAGAGAGCTACTTGGGGTTAGTATCTTGCCCATGCAGACTGGGGAAGGCAGGGATCGAACAACTAACCTTCCGATCAGCAGCTGACCTGCTCCACCGGGTGGCTGTACCTGAGCTACAGCCACCCAGCTGTTCCTTATAAATTGCTGAGTGTTGATTAGAGGTAAAAGGGTTTGGGTGTGACTATTCTAAATGTCAGTGTCATCAGCTCTGTTAATAAAGTTTTTGTCTGCAGGCCCCCAGCCATAAGTACAGCGCCCACAGTAGTCATGTGACCAACGTGGCCTTCCTGTATGACGACAGTTACCTCATCTCGACGGGCGGGAAGGACACCAGCATAATGCAGTGGCGTTTGGTTGAGAAGTCTTCGCTGTCCCTCAATGACAGCATCATCTCTAACTCTACCCCCCGCCGAGTTGAGCCTGTATTCGCACCACCCCCTCCCACTGGAACCACCCACTCGCAGGAACCCAACCCTCCTCCGACAGCCAATGGGACTCAGGAACCCTCCCCTGAAACCCCGCCCCCTACACAATTAGTTCCACCCTCATCAGAGCTAACACCACCCTATTCTGAGTCAACCCCGCCTCCCTCAGACAGCACGGTGAGCCTGAAGGACAGTCTGGAGCCCAGTGATGATACGGCTACGCCCAGCGACGAGGGGCTGCCCCCTCTGACCCCGCCATCGTAGACTGTTTTTGCGTCTTTGTGGGGACCAGGCACACTTGTGCTCCGAGTGAGAATGGCTTTGCAAACGAAGAGATTCTGTTGGGTTTTATGATGCTTCAGTTCAGTTTAGGGTTATAGTTCAGCATGTTAATGGGACGGCTAATACGATAGAAACTTCCAGAGGATGTCATTGTCTCTGATTTACTTCAGAATAAACCTCCACTCTTCACACAGTCAGAAACCAGAGAAATGGGACAGTTCAAAAGGCTGCCTGAGAGTCTGATTTTGGTTTTCTTCAGCCTCGCAGTGGTTAGTGATAAATAATCTGAACATCCATGATTCACAGGAGCTACTCACAGTGGGTTCAGCTGCTTTGAATGTGAACAAACTCTGAGTTCTAATAATAGTTATTAATTCTAATCAATAATAATAAGAATCCCCACAAGAAGTACAAATGTCTGAAACCTGCAGATCATGCGATCTCAGCAATAAGAAGACCTCAAGGTCACAGTTAAACATCTGGAAGGTCACATTAGAAGAAGCGAAGGGAGGGGGAGCATTTTCCGAACACACACACCTGTGTTTCAGGAACAGGAAGTGTTGTGGGGCTGGGGAGAATCTGAAAGTCTTAAAACTTTCCTGATTTTTTTTTTTTTTCCAAAATGTATTTAGACCCCCAAAATAATCCTGTTTTTGTCTTTTAAACAATGTAAATGATTATTGGTGGATTTTTTTTTTTAGAAAGGGTTAAACATATTTTTCAGAATAAAAGCTTTAAGGAAGCAATGGCATGAAGCTTTTAATGTGAAACACGGGAAGTGTGAATTTGAATCCAAAAACATGGTGGTTTCAGATTAAAATCAAAGATGACATGTCTGAGCCTCAGACATGTGAGCTTGTTTCCAGAGTACAGTCATGTAAATAGGAAGTAATCAGAATGTGAAATGTGGAACGTGAAGTCAACCTCCAGAGTAAAACTGTGAATGTTTTTATTGATCTGACGGCCGGTGATCAGAGACGTGTCTCCTTCTGAGGATCTGTTTGTATATACTGCAGATACCTGTGTATATTTCTGTTCACCATTAGGGGCAGCAGCTCCTCAGCGACACTGTAAAAGCACTCAGCCACACATCTCTCATCCAATCAGGTGACAGGAAATAATAGCTCCCCTCTGATTACCTGGTTTCAGTGACTTTGACTGCTGGTGATGTTTTTGTCGCTTCTGGACCACATCTGTTAAATATTTTCTGAATGATGGCATGATGATGTCACTCCAGGGCCGTGGCCTTTCAGGTGGGTTAAGGGAGGGGTGGTGTTGGGTTGTTCATGTTGTTGCCTTTTTAATACCATGTTTTTACACTTGTCTCTGAAGGGCTTGTCCACAGTTCAGGAGCCCACCTGAATGGTCATGAAGGGGTGGGGCCATGATGGGGACTTTTGAGCGTTCATCAGAGACAGTGATGATGTTCATATGACTGTTTTTGAGCCAATCATGTTTTTTCTCATGCATTCCTGTCAGAGGATGGACTGTACTAAAGATTTGAACAAGAAATGCAAATAAATGTTTTAGAAACAGACATTTTTTTTGTGCACGTTGTCTGATGATGTCGGACTTTAGGTGCCGCAGTGTTTAATGTGTACGGTCACACAGCATTTGCAAGCATTTACAATAAAAACACCTAGTAACGTATGATTACATTGTAACCGTGGTTCTCTAGGTGAGAGATTCTCCACTCTCTACATATTCTATAAGTGCAGGGATGTGGAGATTTATTTAAGACACATTGGCTTTCCCGACCACACCCCACAGCTATTGTATAACACAGCTGTGGTGCCTTGAAGTCACTTATTGTTTGATCGTGTCTCTGAGCAGCCTTAAATCTTGAGAGAGAGTTGTTGTGATAGAGCACAAGAGACAGACTATTTGTACACTCCTTACATCTTCCAAATGTAATAGGTGACTCTTTTGAACACCCTGAGAGGAGATGGTGCAGCCTAATATTCCAACCACCACACTGCTTAAGAAAACAAACTATTTACAAGTGTGTGTGTGTGTGTGTGTGTGTGTGTGTGTGTGTGTGTGTGTATATGGCCAGCCGCTTGAGGAGGTACACCAGAGAGATAGAAGGCAGGAGAATAAACCAGCTGTTCTCCACAGAACCAGCAAAGGTGTACTCTCAGTGGCAAGGGAACAATAATAAGAGAACAGCACCACCAAGGCTGGAGACGGAGCAATACTGGAAGAGCATATGGGAGAAGGACGCAACCCATAACGGCAATGCTCAGTGGCTAGTGGATCTGAGGGCAGACCACAGCGACCTCCCTGAACAGGGTCCAGTAACCATCACAGTGGCAGATATCCAAGAAAGGGTCTCCAGTATGAAGAGTTGGACAGCACCAGGGCCCGACATGGTTCACGCCTACTGGCTAAAGAAGCTGACTGCACTCCACGAGCGTCTGGCAGCACAAATGAACCAGCTGCTAGTTAACGAGAGACACCCGGAATGGCTAACCGAAGGTCGGACGGTCCTGATCCCCAAGGACCCCAAGAAGGGACCGGTCCCCTCCAACTACCGACCAATAACCTGCCTCAGTACTACATGGAAGCTCCTGTCAGGCATCATATCGGCTAAGATGAACAGGCACATGGGTCAATACATGAGTGGGACACAGAAAGGAATTGGCAAGAATACCAGAGGCGCAAAACACCAGCTACTGGTAGACAGAACAGTCAGCCGAGACTGCAAGACCAGACTGACCAACCTGTGCACTGCCTGGATTGATTACAAGAAGGCCTATGACTCAATGCCCCACAGCTGGATACTGGAATGCCTAGAATTGTACAAGATCAATGGGACCCTAAGAGCCTTCATCAGGAACTCAATGGGGATGTGGCGTACAACACTAGAGGCCAACTCCAAGCCCATAGCACAAGTCACCATCAAGTGCGGGATCTACCAAGGAGATGCTCTGTCCCCACTGCTGTTCTGCATAGGCCTGAACCCCCTCAGTGAGATCATTAACAAGACTGGCTACGGATACCGACTACGGAACGGAGCAGTTGTCAGCCACCTCCTGTACATGGATGACATCAAGCTGTATGCCAAGAGTGAACGAGACATCGATTCACTGATCCACACTACCAGGCTATACAGCAATGACACTGGAATGTCGTTCGGACTGGAGAAGTGTAGTCGGATGGTAACAAAGAGAGGGAAGGTAGTCAGAACTGAGGGGATTGAACTACCAGAAGGCAACATTGCAGACATAGAGGACAGTTACAAGTACCTGGGGATCCCGCAGGCAAATGGGAACCATGAAGAGGCCGCTAGAAAAGGCTGCAACCACCAAGTACCTGCAGAGGGTCAGGCAAGTCCTGAGGAGTCAGCTGAATGGTAAGAACAAGATCCGGGCCATCAACACGTACGCCCTGCCCGTGATCAGGTACCCTGCTGGGGTAATAGGCTGGCCAAAGGAGGAGATAGAAGCCACTGACATAAAGACAAGAAAGCTCCTTACCATGCATGGAGGGTTTCACCCCAAGTCCAGCACCCTGAGGCTGTACGCTAAGCGGAAGGAAGGGGGCCGGGGACTGGTGAGTGTCAGCACCACAGTCCAGGATGAGACAACGAACATCCAAGAATACATTGGGAAGATGGCCCCAACTGACCGAGTGCTCAGTGAATACCTCAGGCAGCAGAAACCCAAGAAAGAGGAGGGAGACGAGGAACCATCATGGAAGGACAGGCCCCTGCACGGTATGTACCACCGGCAGATAGAGGAGGTGGCTGATATCCAGAAATCCTACCAGTGGCTGGACAAAGCTGGACTGAAAGACAGCACAGAGGCACTAATCATGGCAGCACAAGAACAAGCTCTGAGTACAAGATCCATAGAGGCTGGGGTCTATCACACCAGGCAAGACCCCAGGTGCAGGCTGTGTAAAGATGCCCCAGAGACAATCCAGCACATAACAGCAGGGTGCAAGATGCTAGCAGGCAAGGCATACATGGAACGCCATAACCAAGTGGCCGGCATAGTGTACAGGAACATCTGTGCCGAGTATAACCTGGAAGTCCCGAGGTCAAAATGGGAGATGCCCCCAAGGGTGGTGGAGAATGACCAAGCTAAGATCCTGTGGGACTTCCAGATACAGACGGACAAAATGGTGGTGGCTAACCAACCGGACATAGTGGTGGTAGACAAACAGAAGAAGACGGCCGTAGTGATCGATGTAGCGGTTCCGAATGACAGCAATATCAGGAAGAAGGAACACGAGAAGCTGGAGAAATACCAAGGGCTCAGAGAAGAGCTCGAGAGGATGTGGAGGGTGAAGGTAACGGTGGTCCCCGTGGTAATTGGAGCACTAGGTGCAGTGACTCCCAAGCTAGGCGAGTGGCTCCAGCAGATCCCGGGAATAACATCGGAGATCTCTGTCCAGAAGAGCGCAGTCCTGGGAACAGCTAAGATACTGTGCAGGACCCTCAAGCTCCCAGGCCTCTGGTAGAGGACCCGAGCTTGAAGGATAAACCGCCCACAGGGGCGTGCTGGGTGTTTTATATATATATATGGATGGATGGATAGATAGAGATATAGATATATGTTCAGATTCCGGACTTCTATTCTACTCCTGATGATTTGTTGTTATATTATAATAATTGTCTACGCACTGTCCTTGATTCTCTGGCTCCTGTAAAAACCCACTCTGTTTCCTTCACTCGCTCTGCTCCCTGGTTTACCTCTGACCTCCGAGCTCTGAAGGCCAAAGCTCGGCAGCTAGAGCGTAAATATAAGAAATCTGGTTTAACTGTTGATTCAGAAATCTATAAATACCATGTACTTCAGTATAAAGACTCCATTAACAAGGCCAAACAAAGCTTCTACTCTGGTATTATCAGTTCTTATGAGGGTAATGCTAGGACTCTGTTTTCAGTTTTCAACAAACTAATTCAACCCCCTAACGCTTTACCACCGCACTTCTATTCCTCTGAAACATGCAACTCCTTGATGCTGTTCTGGACTACGAAAATCGATAACATCCACCAGCAACTCAGATCAAATGTTGTGTCTATGCCCTCTCCAGAACCTTTTCTCCTTTTTGAGCCGTTTTCCACTTTTCATCTTCCTGATTTATCTGATATTTCCGAGTTAATATGTAAATCAAAACCTGCCACATGTCATCTTGACCCCATGCCCACGGGGCTTGTGAAATCCTGCCTCTCTTCTTTACTCCCATTCATCTGTGCTATCATTCACTCTTCTCTCACCACCGGTATCGTTCCCTCCTTATTGAAGACTGCTCTAGTCACTCCTATACTGAAAAAACCTTCTTTAGATCCTAACAACTTTAACAACCTCCGTCCGATTTCCAATCTACCCTTCATTTCTAAGATACTCGAAAAAGTGGTTGCAGCTCAACTTCATTTACACCTGGTTAATAATAACATCTATGAGAGATTTCAATCTGGTTTTCGCTCATGTCACAGTACCGAAACTGCTCTACTTAAAGTCACTAACGATCTCTTAATCGGAGCTGACTCTGGTCTTCTCACCATTCTCGTCCTTTTAGATCTGAGCTCAGCCTTTGACACCATTTCTCACTCTGTCCTTCTAAGCAGACTTTCCTCTCTCGGCATCTCTGACACACCCCTCGCCTGGTTTCAATCATATCTCCTCGACCGTTCCCAGTTTATTCAACTAAGATCATTCCGCTCTCGTCTATTCCCCGTCACCTCTGGTGTACCCCAAGGCTCAGTTTTAGGCCCTCTTCTCTTTATAATATACATCCTCCCTCTAGGTACCATCTTCCGCAAATTTGATCTTCAGTTTCACTGTTTTGCTGATGACACCCAGTTATATCTCTCTTGCAAACCTGATTCCTCCCTCCCACCTTCTTCCCTTACAGAATGTCTATCCGAGTTAAAATCCTGGTTTACCTCTAATTTTCTAAAGCTCAATGAGGATAAAACTGAGATCCTCCTTATTGGCACCAAATCCAACCTTTTGAAGGCAAACCATTTCTCACTCACCATCGATAACTCCACAGTTCTCCCTTCTCCTCAGGTTAAGAGCCTTGGTGTCATCCTAGACAGTACACTTTCTTATAAATCACACATCAATAACCTCACCCGTTCTGCCTACTTCCATCTACGTAACATTAACAGATTGCTTCCTTCTCTTTCCACCCAGTCTACGTCCATTCTTGTACATAGTCTTGTTACCTCCCGTATTGACTACTGCAATTCTCTTCTGCATGGTCTCCCCCAAAAATCCCTCCATAAGCTTCAACTGGTTCAGAACTCTGCTGCTCGCATTATCACCAGAACCCCCTCCTACCAGCACATCACCCCTGTTCTTCAGGAACTTCACTGGCTCCCTGTGAAATTCCGGATAATTTTCAAACTTCTTCTGCTCACCTTCAAGGCCCTTCATAACCTCGCTCCTTCTTACCTTTCTGACCTGTTAACCACCACTTGTTCTGCCCGTTCACTTCGTTCTTCTTCTTCTGTCCAGCTTACTGTACCTTCCTTCCGCCTCACCACGATGGGAAGCAGAGCTTTCAGCTGCTCTGCTCCCAGGCTGTGGAATTCTCTGCCCCCTGAAATAAGAAATATTGGTTCTCTCCCCCAGTTTAAATCCCAACTCAAAACTCATCTGTTCAAATCTGCATATTCACTGTGAATCCACTGTTTGTTCATTTTATCTTGTGCTTTATTTTATTGTTCTTATTCTGCCATTGTTTTACTAAGTGTTTTATCCTATTGTAAAGTGTCCTTGGGTGACTTGAAAGGCACTCATAAATAAAATTTATTATTATTATTATATCTATCTATCTATCTATCTATCTATCTCTCTCTCTCTC